>NW_017672371.1:0-196874 GCF_001879085.1 Nicotiana attenuata
AGACCAATATCCGAATCATCATCAAAATAGGGCCACCCCCCCCCCCCAAAAAAAAAATTAGCATTGTCCTCAATGCTAACAGCAAAAATAGAACAGGGGAAGGGTAGAGAGTAAAGAAAACTCCCTATGGTGCCTCTGTCTGCATGGGGTCACTGGCTGGGTCCTCTGGCTGGCCTGAGTCAACTCTCTCGGGGTCCTCAAACTCAATCTCCAAACCCTCAGTCTGGGGATCACCACTCTTCTCACCGGTTCTCTATCAGCCTCCTGTTCTGGTCCCTATGCTGGCTGTAACTAGTCTGTGCTGCAGGGGTAGTTTCTCCCATAAAGAGATCCATAGGAATGTCACCGACTGAAGTAAACTTCTCTATCTCCTTCTTCAGCTCTCCTTGACCCTTCTTCACTTTCCTCACCTGTTTACCCAGCTCCTTGATTGTTTTCCCATAAGCATCCAGAGACTCCAGAATCTTTGTTTGGTTTGCGAGAATAGTCTTCAATGATTCCTCCACTGATGGAGGTATCTGGGGTTGTGCCGGAGCTGCCTGACCTGCTACTGCAGTGGATAGGGCAGATAGCTTTGATGTAGCTACCTGCATCCAATTGTTGATGGTGGCCAATATCTAGTTGACCCTCAGAGCAGTCTGAGGGTATGCTGATGAAGAAGGCACTGAAGTGGGAATAGAAGCAGATGGTCCGGAGGGAGGATGTGGCATGACAGCAGACGAACCATCGGCAGTGGAAGGCTCGGAACCAATGGCCACCACCCCTGGCTCTTCAGACTGGCCAGTGGAAGTGATGGCTTTGCCCTTGGACTTGGGGTTTTCCAGACCTGAAGGCTGTACCAGGAAAATGGCCTCTTTGGCTTCACTTTGGTGTCAAAGTCCCTTTCTTCTACTTCTATGTCCTCTAGGTATATGATGAGGAAGTTTGGGAAGGGATATGAGCTCTCATCCTTGCCAACTGCTCTGGTAATCACCTTGGCATAATATTCCCGATGTTGATTGGGTACCCCGCCATGATAGCCCCCACAATAATCGGGAGACCGACATATCACTGTCATGCATAGTAGGGTCTAGCCGGCTGCACACAAAAGTAGACCACCCTTTCGCTTCGAAGCTTAGAGTGTTCCTGTAGATCGGGACCCCAGGTGTAAGCCAAGCTGGAGTAGTCCCAGGAATAGCAATCACCGATGCAAGCCAAGGGCGGGCTAACTCATCCATAGCCACCTTCTCTAGATAAAGGGACTCATCCTCGTCATTGAACCCATCATAGTCATTTAAAGTCTTGCCATCAAACATAATCTTCTTGTTGTGGACTTTGGTCAAATATGTACCCTTTTTGATGTGGGATACATTTGCATAGAATTCCTTGACCAAATATTCATTGGCACCCGGTAAGTTGCTAGTGAAGAACTTCCACCCCACTCTCTCATTGAAGTGCCTCTTAACATTAGGGTTGTGGGGTAGCAGATTCCGCTCAATGAACACCCTCTCAAATGTAAGTGACCTTTGAGGCCACCACTCCCGGAACTTGTGGTAGGCTTTCTCACTCACAAAATGGTTTTGCCATACCACAGGGTTTCTTGATCTCACCAACCCCCTGTCTGAGTGTCACCACCCCTCCCGTCGTCCGGGACATCATCATCATCAATGTTTACTGGGGCTTGTGTTGAGGCTAGAGCTGCAGCACTTGAGGCAGGAGGTGTAGGTGTGTCACTATCTCCTGAGCCTTCAGAAGATCCGGACAATGAAGGTGATTTATCTATGAGGTGATGGGGCTGGGATTGTGCCTCTTGTTGAGTCTGACCAGCTTCCCCCTCTGAAATCTCCCGAGAGGGGAAATACTCACCAGTCTCCGAAGTGTCAGGATTGGGCCTCCGGAGTGTTTGTTTGTTACCAATCAGCCTTCTAGGAGCTAGGGGTGCAGCTGGTTGTTTTCCTCTCCCCCGGCCCCGGGAGGACTCTCCCCTCCCTTGTTGTTTATGTTGTGCACCTCGAGATCTAACCATTGCATGCATACACAATCACTGAAAGCTTATTAGTATTGGTATTCAAGTGAGTATCAGATGAAGCGGATAAATGATTACAGTATTTACAGCACAGTGGACCACTGTGAGCGGCAAAAGGAACGCGACCGCGGACTGGCTACCGCTCTTCGCAAAAATTGGGTCGCGGCCGCGAGAGACTGGGGTTCAGACTACTCAGTGTCTGATGTTGAGGTACCGCTGATGGCGTAAAAAGGGAGCGCGGCCGCGAGACATGCAACGCGGTCCGCGTAAAAATGAACGCGGCCGCGGAACCAATTTACCCACTCTCTGGAACTCATTAACGCTGACCGCGAAAAAACAAACGCGGCCACATAAAGGCAACCACGGATAGCGAAAAAAGCACCGCATCCGTGAACCTACAAGTGACTCAGTTCTCACAAAGCATGAACGCGGACAGCGTAATTTAGACTGATGTCCGCGAAATTTAAGAGCAGACGGACATTTTTAACTTCTCTTAGACCTAGGGTTTCACTTTTTTAGCCATTAACAGGTATAATGAACAACCCTATCCCCTATTAGGCATGCACAACAAGTACCCACCTGAATGTTTTAGCATGATAGCCTAGTATTTGCAGCTAGTTAACCCTAATTACAAAGAAACATTGAAATAAAGATGAAAGAAAAGAAAGGAATAAAATTAATACAAGTATTTGAGCATACCAATTGTGAGATGTGTAGAAGAAGACTGACTCTTGAACAATTAAGATTGAAAGAGCAACAATACGATGATGAACAACGCTTTAGATTCAGTAAGAGTCTAGGGCTCGAAAAGGGTAAAAGGAGAAGGGACCTTCTATTTATACTAACAGTACAGGGACCCACAAACTTACCTGAGCGCGATCGGCGAAATTCTGCCGCGGCCGCGCTTTTACCTTGTTGACGGGCTGTTACCAAGAAAGAACCGCTGAGAGCGAAAAACTAAGTGCGGCCGCGAAAGAGCAACGCGGACTGCAAAATTTCAACCGCAGACGCGAATACAAATTCAGAGAGTTGCTATTCTGGACTTTTCAAGTTCGCGTCCGCTGACCATTTACGCCCCCGCAAAAATCACCCGCTGACCGCGGAATTCTGTGCGCGGTCTGCGTAATTCTTACACTTGGGCAAATTTTTCCCAGCAACAGTCCTGCACTGCACAAATAATTCCTACATAAACTTCACAACCAGTTAGTCCAAAACAAAGCCTACATTAAGAAAAAAAATCAAAAAGAAAGAAAATTACATGGGTTGCCTCCCTAGAAGCGCCTGATTTAACGTCGCGGCACGACGCAGGTTACCATCAATCACTTGAAATGAATCATTGCCACCACGTGGCTATCATCAAACTTGCCAAGATAGTGCTTCACTCGGTGCCCATTAACTCGGAAGATTTCACCATTTTTGTTTTTCAAATCAAGAGCACCAAACGGAGTTACATTCACCACTTCAAAAGGACCACTCCATTTTGACTTGAGCTTTCCCGGAAACAGTCGTAACCGAGAGTTGAATAGAAGAACCAAATCACCCTCCTCAAATTCCTTGTTCCGGGCATATTTGTCATGTAAGTACTTCATCTTGTCCTTGTACAAGTACGTGCTGGAATAGGCATGAAACCTAAACTCATCAAGTTCATTTAGTTGCTCTACCCGGAGATTTGCAGCTACATCCCATTCTAGGTTTTTCTTCAGCGCCAATATGGCCTTATGCTCTAACTCAATCGGAAGATGGCACGCTTTCCCAAATACCAACCGGTACGGAGACATACCAATTGGATTCTTGTAAGCAGTCTTGTAAGCCCACAAAGCATCATCCAGTTTCTTTGACCAATCACTTCGGTTTGCATTGATAGTTTTTGACAATATGCTCTTTATCTCCCTGTTGGAGACCTCAACTTGTCCACTAGCCTGGGGATGATAAGGGGTTGACACTTTATGATTGACACCATACTTGGAGAGTAAAGTATAAAAGGCCTTGTTGCAAAAATGAGAACCTCCGTCACTAATGATCGCCCTAGGAGTGCCAAACCTTGTAAAAATATTTTTCTTCAAGAAAGCCACTACACTCTGTGCCTCATTGTTAGGCAAAGCAACAGCTCCAACCCACTTGGAAACATAATCAATAGTAACCAGAATGTACGTGTTATCACATGAACTCACAAAAGGTCCCATGAAGTCAATGCCCCACACGTCAAAAATGTCAATCTCAAGAATAGTGGTGAGAGGCATTTCATCCTTCTTAGAAATTCCACCAGCTCTTTGACACTCATCACATCTCTTCACAAGCTCACTAGCATCTTTATACAATGTAGGCCAATAAAAATCACAGCTGAGAACCTTTGAAGTAGTTCTCGCCCCACCATGATGACCACCGTAGGGAGAGGAATGGCAAGCATTAAGAATGCTCATTTGCTCCTCTTCCGGAAGATATCTCTGGTTCACACCATCATTACAAATCTTGAAAATACAAGGCTCGTCCCAGTAGTAATCCAAGCTATCCCATTTAAGCTTTTTCCTTTGGTTAGAAGAGAGCTCACACGGGACAATGTCGGTCATAAGAAAGTTAGCAACATCGGCGAACCAAGGCATACTATTCAAAGATATGGAGAGGAGTTGTTCATCCGGGAACGAGTCATTAATTTTGAGGCCATCATGGGGCCTCCCCTCCACCTCCAAGCGGGACAAGTGGTCCGCCACTTTGTTTTCAAACCCTTTTCGATCAATGATTTCAAGGTCAAACTCTTAAAGAAAAAGAACCCATCTCGTCAACCTAGCCTTAGAGTCCTTCTTTGTCATCAAGTAACGGAGTTTCGCGTGATCAGTATGAACAATCACTTTGGCACCCATGAGATAAGGCCTAAACTTTTCCATGGCAAACACTATGGCTAGAAACTCTTTCTCCGTCACCGTATAATTAACCTGGGCATCATTCATAGTTTTGCTTGCATAGTACACCGGGATGAAACATATTGTTCACCCTTTGCCCCAAAATCGCTCCTACCGCAACGTCACTGGCATCGCACATGAGCTCAAAAGGTAAGCTCCAATTGGGTGTGGTAATAATGTGAGTGGTTGTCAGTTTGTACTTGAGAAGCTCAAAAGCTTGCATTTCCTCTTCATTAAACACAAACTTTGCCTCCTTTTCCAACAATTTGCACAAGGGATTCACATCCTTTGAGAAGTCCTTGATGAACCTTCGGTAGAACCCCGCATGCCCAAGAATGCTCCTAACCCCCTTGACGGAAGTAGGAGGAGGGAGTTTTGAAATCACTTCAATCTTTGCCTTGTCCACCTCAATACCGTTCTTGGAGATCTTATGGCCGAGGACAATGCCCTCCTCAACCATAAAGTGGCATTTTTCCCAGTTAAGCACAAGATTTGTCTCTTCACATCAGGCAAGCACCTTGTCAAGATTCTTCAAGCATTCTTCAAAGGTGTCACCCTCAACACTAAAATCATCCATGAACACTTCCAAGAAGTCCTCCACCATGTTCGTAAAGATAGCCATCATACACTGCTGGAAGGTAGTCGGTGCATTACACAAACCAAATAGCATCCGTGAGAATGCAAAGGTTCCATACGGGCATGTAAGGTGGTTTTCTCTTGGTCCTCCGGTGCAATCAAAATCTGGTTGTAACCTGAGTACCCATCCAAAAAGCAGTAGTAGGCACGCCCGGCAAGTCTATCCAACATTTGGTCAAGAAAGGGCAATGGAAAATGATCTTTGCGGGTCACTTTGTTCAGCTTCCGGTAGTCCATGCATACCCTCCATCCGGTGATAGTCCTAGTGGGAATCAACTCATTTTGCTCATTTGTGACCATTGTCATACCACCCTTCTTTGGCACACATTGTACCGGCGAAGTCCATGAACTATCCGAGATGGGGTACACAACCCCTGTATCTAACCACTTGATAACTTCCTTCTTGACGACCTCTTGCATAGCCTCGTTCAACCTCCTTTGATGTTCTATGGAGGGTTTGGCATCATCCTCAAGTATAATATTGTGCATGCAAAAGGCGGGGCTTATCCCCCGAATATCAGGTAGAGTCCATCCAATTGCCTTCTTCCTTCTTTGGAGCACCTCAAGGGTGGCATCTACCTGCACGTTAGTTAAGCACGAAGAAAGAATAACAGATAAAGTTGAACAAGGGCCCAAGAACTCATGCCTGAGGTGTGAAGGCAAAGGCTTCAACTCCAATACGGGAGGTTCCTCGATTGAGGGCTTTGTTGGTGGAGTCTTTCGATTCTCAAGATCAAAGGAAAGTTTTCGGGGTTCATATGTGTAAGAACCCATTCCTTGCAAAGCATTGACATACTCTACCAAGCCTTCATCCTCAATCACATCATGGTTCAACAGCACAGCTTCCAAAGGGTCCTCCACATTTATCACAGCATTGGTGTCTTCAACAATCACCTCGGTCACAAGATCAACAAAGGAACATACTTCGTTGCTATTGGGCTGCCTCATTGATTTGCAGACATGGAACACAACTTTTTCATCACCCACCCGGAAGGTGAGCTCTCATGCTTCCACATCAACCAAATCCTTCCCTGTAGCTAGGAAAGGTCTCCCCAATATGATCGGCACCTCATAGTCAACCTCGCAATCAAGAGTCACAAAATCCGTGGGAAGTATGAACTTGTCGACCCGTACAAGAACATCATCAATAATACCAAGTGGCCTCTTCATTGTTCGATTTGCCATTTGCAATCTCATTGAATTAGCTCTTGGTTGACCAATACCCAAAGTTTTGAATATAGAGTAAGGCATCAAATTCATACTTGCTCCCAAATCACACAAGGCCTTTGCAAAATCCGCAATCCCAATGGTACATGGAATGGTAAATGCGTCGGGATCTTCAAGCTTTGGAGCCATCGAATGCACAATGGCACTCACTTGATGAGTCATTTTGATGGTCTCACAACCCGTAGATCTCTTTTTAGTTACCAAGTCTTTCATAAACTTGGCATATCCCGGCATTTGCTCAAGAGCTTCCACCAAGGGCACATTGATCGACAAGCTTTTCATCATATCAATAAACTTCTTGAATTGGTTTTCATTTTTTTGCTTTGCTAGTCTTTGAGGGTAAGGTGGAGGAGGCCTTGGCAACGAAGCCTTGGCTTTAGGCATTACCATTTCTGGTATGTCTATCACGTGTTCCCTAGACGGGTTCACGTCATTTTGAGTCTCCTCCTCATTGTCATGAATATCAATTCTCACCTCAGCATTCAAATTATCTTCACTCACTTGCTCATCAACTATTGGATCATCATCATTTTTCACTTCAACATCATCACTCACAACTTTCTTTTGCTTGGAGGTACTTGCTTCACCACCTCTACCGCTCCTTGTGGTCACCGCCATTGCATGGGCGGCATTGTTCCCACCTTTCAGGTTTACTACCGTGTCACTAGGTAGTGCCCCTTTAGGGCGAGTGTTCAAAGATTGCGAAATCTGGCCTAGTTGGACCTCCAAGTTTTGGATAGAAGTATTCTGGGATGCCAACTGGGCATCGAAGTCGGTGTTTTTCTTCGTCATTTGCTCAAACATCAACTCAATCCTTCCCATCTCATTGTTTGACGAGCTAGGACCTTGAGACGGAAATGGAGGCAGGTTGTTTGGTTGTTGATACATCGGATGCCTTTGAAAGCCCGGCCCCCGATTCCCTTGATTACCGTTATTCCAACCCCCTTGGTTGTTGTTGCCACCCTAGTTGCCCTGGTTGCCCTAATTCTGATTGTTGTTCCCCCAGTTGCTTTGGTTGTTGTTGTTCCCACTGTTCCAATTTCCTTGTTGGTTTTGATTCCCCCAGTTTCCTTGGGATCTCCATTGTTGTTGTTGATTTGGAGCATTGCCCCGTTGTCCTTGGTGGTTATTCACATACAGAACTTCTTCACTTTGATCATCATACCCATCATTTTGGTTGAAACCACTACTACCTTGCTCATATTGATTCGGATTTCCTTGACTTTGTTGACCTCTTTGTCGCCTCTTGTTGACCATCATATTTACCCCTTCCATGGCATTCACTTGTCTTGGCGCTTGAACTTGCTGCAATTGAGCCTTGGCTAACTGGTTCATTGTTGTAGTCAACTCTGCTATTGCTTGGCCGTGGTCGTGGAGCTCTTTGTGCAGGTGAATGACATTGGTATCACCTTGTGGCACATTAGCTCGACTTTGCCAGGCCAAGGAAGTATCTGCCATCTCATCAAGTATATCACACGCCTCAGCATAAGGTGTGTTCATAAAGTTTCCCCCTGCTAGCTGGTTAACTACACACTGGTTGGTAGCGTTGATGCCACGGTAGAATGTTTGCTGGATCATGGCTTCGGTCATATAATTGTTCGGACATTCTTTAACCATCGTCCGATACCTTTCCCATATCTCATGAAGTGGTTCATTTGGCTCTTGTTTAAAGGCGAGGATCTCATCTCTCAGTGTTGTCATGTGCCTCGGTGAGAAAAACTTGGCTATAAACTTGTCGGCCAACTCATCCCACGTGGTGATGGAATGGTTGGGGAGTCTTTCGAGCAAGTCCAAAGCTTTCCCTCTAAGTGAAAAAGGGAACAATCTCCGTCTCAATGCATCCTCCGACATATTTGTCTGTTTGCTTCCCCAGCAGGTATCCACAAAGCCCTTTAGATGTTTATATGCATTCTGATGGGGAGCGCATGTGAAGTACCCTCTTTGCTCCAATAAGGTCAACATAACATTTGTAATCTGGAAATGGCTCGCCCCGATCCGGGGAGGGACAATTGCACTTGCGTAACCTTTATTTGGAAGCACCTGAGGAGCTGCTCGCGGAGGAACTGGGGGAGGGTCTGGAATGTTTTCTTTGGCCTGGCGGCCTCTTCTTTGAGCTTGAGGTACTAGAGGCACCTCATCTTCAGCATTATAATCTACCTCCTCCCCCGGGAGAACATTTCCAAGAGGATCATTATTTGCCATTTTGTACCTGAATCGATTAACTCACACAAGTTTGTAAAATAGAAGGAAAGAAAAACAAGACACACAGCTAGTCAGATAGATAGCCAAAACCGTTTAACTCCCCGGCAACGGCGCCAAAAAGTGATCGGCTCCAACCCTGCACCACTATATAATGGCGAGGAGTGGTCGATACAGCTTTTACCCGAAAGGTCGATCGATATCCACAGGGAGTTAATATTGATTGGGAGTTGGGTTTCTATCTAATCTAGCTATGCGTGTTGCTTCTAATTGCACTTCTAACCATGCTTGGATTTGTTTCTTATTTACGTTTAATGATATTGATTGCTGAAAGTAGGGGTGGCCATCTATCAGTTCGAACCGAAAAAACCGACACCAAAATTTTCTTTATTTCAGTTTCGGTTATTCGGTTTTTTCGGTCGGTTTCAATTAAAAAAATTTAAAATTCAGTTTTTCGGTTCGGTCGTCGGTTATTGATTTATTTTTTTCGATTAACCAAAAAACTGAATTATTAGTACATGGATTCTTTAAACTATATACTTATATAGGCTAAGGCCCAATTTTAAGTTCCATAAAAATCAACCCAGTCTTAATCCACTCCTTAACAAATACTAGGCCCAAACCCAATTGCCAAAAATCCAAATACGCTAGGGTCATGAGTCATGACTTAAGGTCATCAGCTCCTTTTCTTTTCCCATTCTTTCTTTTCCCAAAGTAGGCTAGGGCTTTTCTTTCTCCGTTCTCTTCTCTCTATCGGCAGTTCGCCCCCTAAATACTCTAGGGCTTCCATTGATACACTGGTGGTTTTCCCAAATACGTTAGGGCTCCATCATTATCGTCAAATTTCTTGTGCCGGTAAGCTTAATTTTTGCTATGTAAATAAAAAAACAGATTTATGACTTATCACATTCAAAAAGTCCAAAATTTTGGAAAAACCCAACAAATTAGTCCAATTATTACGCAGAAGAAGCCCAGCCCAACATTAAAATGTTCAAACTGAAAACCGACCCAACATAAACCGAACTGAAATTACAAAGCCGAACTTAACCGAACTTATTTCAGTTCGGTTTCGGTTACTATATTTACAAAATCGAAAACCAAATAACTGAACCGAATTTCTTCAAACCGAACCAAACCGACCGAACGCTGTGACGACCCGGCCGGTCGTCTCATGAGTTACCGCTCCATTTTCCCCATTTCTGCTTCTATTTGCTCTGTTTGTCGGTTCTATAGGTGATCGGGTTGGTTGGCTCGGGTTTGGAAAGATTTTGAGAAGGTTTGAGACACTTAGTCTCTTGTAAGAAAACTTAAGTTGGAAAAGTCAACCGGATGTTGACTTATGTGTTAGAGGGCTCGGACGTGAGTTCCGATGGTTCGGATAACATTGGGAGATGATTTGGGACTTAGGAGCGTGGCCGCAATGTTTTTTGGAGGTCCGGAGTAGATTTAGGCTTGAATTGGCGAAATTGAGTTTTTGGCGTTTTTCGGTTGACAGGTGAGATTTTGATATAGGGGTCGGAATGGAATTCCAGAAGTTGTAGTAGCTCCGTTATGTCATTTGGGATGTGTGTGCAAAATTTCAGGTTATTCGGACGTGGTTTGGTATACTTTTTGATCAAAAGCGGAATGCGGAAGATTTTGACCTTAGGCTTGAATTCGATGTGTTTTGGTGGTTTTGATGTTGTTTGAGGTGTTTTGAAGGTTGGTATAAGTTTGAATGGTATTATAAGACTTGTTGGTGCTTTTGGTTGAGGTCCCGGGGGCCACGGGGTGATTTCGGATGGTTGACGGGAAGATTGGAAGTGGTTTGGCAGCTGAAGTGTTCTAATTGTTGTCATAACCGCACCTGCGGCTAGGTGACCGTAGGTGCGGGCTCGCAGAAGCACAGAGGGAGCCGCAGATGCGGTCAAGTGAAAGGTAGGCTGGGACCGCAGGAGCGGTCGAGGAGGCGCACCTGCGATGGCGCAGGTGTGATGTTTCAACCGCATATGCAGAAATGGGAGAGTAAGTGAAAACCGCAGGTGCGGTGTTTGGGAACGCAGAAGCGGTCACGCACGTGCGACTTGACCGCAGGTGCGAAAAGCCTGGGTCAGAATGTTTATATTTCTTCCTTCGCGATTTTCAGAGGGTTTCACCATTTTTAAACACGAATTTTGGAGCTTTGGGCGATTTTGGAGAGGGAATTCAAGGAGACTTCATTGAGGTAAGGTCTTGGACTATGAAAACTCGTTTCTATGGTATTAATTCACGGATTAGAACAGTAATTAAGGTAGAATTTGAGGAACTAGGGCTTGGAAACTTAGGCCTTTGATTGAGAATTTGAAGGACCATTTGTGGTCGGATTTTGGAACTTTTGATATGTATGAACTCGTGGAGAGATAAGGAATCTAATGATGTAAAATTTATCAAATTCCGAGACGTGGGCCTGGGGTTCGGGTTTTGGTTAATTTCGGGAATTTCATTGTTTTTCGATTGTTTTCGAGTGGGATTTGTCCCTTTAGCATAATTTGATGGTTACATTCTGATTTTGATAGATTCGGAGCATCCGGAGGCCGATTCGAAGGGCAAAAGCATCGCGAGCTAGATTTTGGGCCGGATTGAGGTGAGTAATAATTTTAAATGTTGTCCTGAGGGTATGAAACCCCGGATTACACAGCGTTAGGCTATATTGAGGTGATGCACACGCTAGATGATGAGTGTGGGGTCGTGCACCATTGGGGATTGTAACTTAGTCCATCCCGTATGGTTGTTTTACTGCGTATTTGACTGCAAATTGTCTGATATTATCATGTTTTGGGCTAAATGCCATATTTGGGCTTCGTACCAACTGTTTGAATCCTTAGGGGATATTTACTGCTCTTTTCCTCACTGTTATGACTCTATATTTGTACTCAGTCATGTTATATTTAACTGTTTTCACAAGTCAGCCATGTTTACTCTGTTTTAACACTTTAAATGATATTTAAAAAGATATTTTGAGCTGAGTATCATGTTTTACTGTTGCCCGAGGGGCTTATGAGATTCTGACTGAGTAAGGCCAAGGGCCTGTGTTGTGAGGATACTTTTGGGTTGAGATGCACGCTGCAGCGGTGATATATTGATTATGATAATGAGGCCGAGGGCTTGGATTGTACGCCACGAGGTGGCTTGTGATTGATATGAGGCCGAGAGCCTGTTTATGATGCCACGAGATTGCTTGATATTGCGCTTGGGCCGTAAGGGGCCCCTCCCGGAGTTTGTACACCCCCAGTGAGCGCGGGTACCCATTGTGATATGAGATATAGCCCGAAGGGCTGGTATTATTCTATGATATTGCCCGAGGGGCTGATTCTGTTGTTATTGAGCCCGAGGGGCGGTTCTTGTGTGTTTACCTTTCTAGCTGTTTTTGTTTTATTTGTTTAACTGCTTAAAAGGTGCCTTATGGGATTTTACTGTTTAATTGTTTTTACTAATTTTTATCCTGCCTCTTATAGCTTATTATTGTGTTTAACGTGATTTTGTATCGCTCAATCTTCATTTATTGTTATTACTCACTGAGTTGGAGTACTCACTTTACTCCCTGCACCCCTGTGTGCAGATTCGGGCGCTACAGGTCCTGCTAGCGAGGGTTGAGAGTTGTCCAGCAGATTTTCGGAGATTCACTAGGTAGCTGCCCGGCGATTCGCAGCCCAGTGCATTCTCCCTCTATCTATCCTCGAGACATCTGTATTTATCCTCGAGAGGCTGCAAAACCTTTAGGAAAATTCCCTATTCTTGCAATTCTTATCGTGCGAATTTGTTGATCCGAGTATTAAACTTCTGTTATTCTATTCTCTCATAGATGGTGAGGACACGAGCGACCGGTCAGGATGGACGACCACCAGTACCACCAGCTGGAGCCACTCGAGGCCGAGGCCGTGGTAAGGGTAGAGGTACAGCCCACATAGCAGCTGGGGCAGCACCTGCAGATCCACCAGCCGCCCCAGTTCAGGACAGGTCCCAGTTGTGGACACTCCAGCAGCACCAGCTCAGGCACCAGTTGTGCCCATTGTGATTCCGGGTCTTTAGGAGACATTGGCCCAGATTTTGACAGTATGTACGAGTCTTGCTCAGGCGCGGTCTCTACTGCCGCAGCCACTTCTGAGGCAGGGGGAGGCTCTCAGACTCTCGCCGCCTGCACGCCCGATCAGGTGGTTAGGGATTGCAGACACCGGAGGCACCACTAGCCCAGCCGGTGGCAGCTGCTCAGGGTTACGTAGCTCCAGTTATGCCAGAGGACGAGCAGCGTAGGTTGGAGAGGTTTGGTAGACTCCAGCCTCCTACTTTCAGTGGTGTAGAGGGCGAGGACGCCCAGGGATTCTTAGACAGATGTCAGAGGATTCTTCTCACCGCTGGTATTCTGGAGACCAGCGGGGTTGCATTCACGACCTTTCAGTTTACCAGAGCTGCCTTTACTTGGTGGGAGGCATATGAGAGGCGTAGGCCTGTTGGTTCGGCACCTCTTACGTGGCAGCAGTTCTCCGCTCTATTTTTGGAGAAGTATGTTCCACAGTCCCGTAGGGAGGAACTGCATAGGCACTTCGAGGAGTTGAGACAGGGGGAGATGACTGTTACTCAGTACGAGATAAGGTTCTCAGAGTTAGCTCGACATGCTATTTGGCTGGTTGCTACGGAGAGAGAAAGGATCAGGAGGTTTGTTGATGGCCTCACATACCAGCTTCGGGTTCTCATGACTAGGGAGAGGGTGTCAGGTGCTACGTTTGAGGAGGTTGTGGATATTGCTCGTGGGATTGAGTCAGTTCGTCGCCAGGAGCGCGAGGAGAGGGAGGCCAAGAGGCCTCGAGGTCATGGTAGTTTTGGGGGCACTGCTTCGAGGGGCCAGTATCAGCACGGCAGAGGCCGTCAGTTCGGGCATGCTCAGTCAGCTCGCCCAGGTTATCGTGGGGCATCATCAGGCCACGGTTCTCACGGTTCTCAGCAGGGTCATTCCTCACTCAGTGCACTTCCAGCCCAGGGTTCGTCCCGTGCTCCATCATTTCAGGATTCTTCTACGCCAGGTGCATCTGCTAGTCATTCCGGTGCTAGGGGTTCCCATCAGTCCCCGTCTCCAGCACCGTGAGTTGCTATGAGTGTGGAGAGATGGGTCACATATGGAGGCAGTGTCCTCGTCGTCTCGGGAGTTCATCTCAGTAGAGGGGTCAGCCATCAGCTTCGGCCCCAACTACTTCACCACTCACCCAGCCAGCTCGGGGTGGAGGACAGTCATCTAGGGGTCGCCCCAGAGGGGGAGGTCGATCTGGTGGTGGTCAGGCCCGCTTCTATGCACTTCCAGCTAGACCTGATACGATGGCTTCAGATGCGGTGATTACAGGTATTATCTCAGTCTGCCGCAGGGATGCTTTTGTGTTATTTGACCCTGGTTCTACCTTCTCTTATGTGTCATCTTATTTTGCCCATTATTTGGGTATGCCCTGCGAGTCCCTCATTTCTTCTGTTCATGTCTCTATGCCGGTGGGCGATACTGTTGTGGTAGACAATGTGTACCGGTCGTGCGTTGTGTCTATTGGGGGTCTGGAGACCCGAGTGGATCTACTGTTGTTATGTATGGTGGACTTCGATGTTATTTTGGGCATGGATTGGTTATCTCCGTGCTGGGCTATTTTGGACTGTCATGCCAAGACAGTGACTTTGGCTATGCCTGGTGTGCCACGGATTGAGTGGCAAGGTTCGACCGATTATATCCCCAGCAGGGTGATTTCTTTCTTGAATTCCCAGCGTATGGTTGGGAAAGGTTGTCTTTCATATCTAGCCTTTGTGAGGGATGTCGGTGCCCAGACTCCCAGCATTGATTCTGTTCCAGTTGTGAGAGATTTTCCTGATGTATTTCCTGCAGACCTGCCGGGCATGCCACCGAACAGGGATATTGATTTTGGCATTGATTTGGTGCCGGGCACTCAGCCCATTTCTGTTCCTCCGTATCATATGGCACCAGCGGAGTTGAAGGAGTTAAACGAGCAGCTTCAGGAACTCCTTGACAAGGGGTTCATTCGTCCTAGTGTGTCACCGTGGGGTGCGCCGGTTCTTTTTGTGAAGAAGAAGGATGGAACGATGAGAATGTGCATTGATTACAGGTAGTTGAACAAGGTAACAATTAAGAACAAGTATCCTTTGCCTCGTATCGATGATTTGTTCGACCAGCTTCAGAGAGTGAGAGTGTTCTCCAAGATTGATCTCCGCTCAGGTTATCACCAGTTGAAGATCAGGGACTCAGATATTCTTAAGACAGCTTTCAGGACCCGATATGGTCATTATGAGTTCTTGGTGATGTCTTTCGGCTGACTAATGCCCCAGCAGCATTCATGCATTTGATGAACAGCGTGTTCCGGCCATATCTCGACTCATTTGTCATAGTCTTNAGAGATGTGACTATCAGTGATGATAGGGTGTTGAGAATGCAGGGCCGGATATGTGTGCCTAGTGTGGATGGGCTTCGGGAGTTGATTCTGGAGGAGGCCCATAGTTCGCGGTATTCCATTCATCCGGGTGCCGCGAAGATGTATCAAGATCTGAGACAACATTATTGGTGGAGGAGAATGAAGAAAGACATTGTGGGGTTTGTAGCTCGGTGTCTCAATTGTCAGCAGGTGAAATATGAACATCAGAGACCAGGTGGCTTGCTTCAGCGGATGGATATTCCAGAGTGGAAGTGGGAGCGGATCACCATGGACTTTTTAGTTGGGCTCCCACGGACTTTGAAGAAGTTCGATGCTATTTGGGTGATTGTGGATCGGCTGACCAAGTCCGCGCACTTTATTCCTATCTTTACTACTTATTCTTCAGAGTGGTTGGCAGAGATCTATATCCGGGAGATTGTTCGGTTGCATGGTGTCCCAGTTTCCATCATTTCAGATAGGGGCACTCAGTTTACTTCACAGTTTTGGAGGTCTGTACAGCGAGAGTTGGGTACTCAGGTTGAGTTGAGCACAACATTTCACCCTCAGACGGACGGGCAGTCCGAGTGCACTATTCAGATATTGGAGGACATGTTACGCTCTTGTGTCATTGATTTCGGAGGGTCATGGGATCAGTTTCTACCGCTCGCAGAGTTTGCTTATAACAACAGCTACTAGTCGAGTATTCAGATGGCTCCTTATGAGGCCTTGTATGGGAGGCGGTGTAGATCTCCAGTTGGTTGGTTTGAGCCGGGCGAGGCTAGGCTATTGGGTACAGATCTGGTACAGGATGCTTTAGACAAGGTGAAGGTGATTCAGGAGAGGCTTCGTACAGCGCAGTCAAGACAAAAGAGCTATGCGGATCGGAAGGTTTGGTATGTGTCCTACATGGTTGGTGAGAAGGTTCTGTTGAAGGTTTCACCCATGAAGGGTGTTATGTGATTTGGAAAGAAGGGTAAATTGAGTCCGCGGTTCATTGGGCCTTTTGAGGTACTTCGAAGGATTGGGGAGGTGGCTTATGAACTTGCTTTTCCACCCAGCTTGTCGAGTGTGCACCCGGTATTTCATATTTCTATGCTCCGGAAGTATATTGGGGATCCGTCTCATGCTCTGGACTTTAGTACGGTTCAGTTGGAGGGTGATATGACTTATGATGTGGAGCCAGCAGCTATTTTGGAGTGTCAGGTTCGAAAGTTGAGATCAAAAGATATAGCTTCAGTGAAAGTGCAATGGAGAGGTCGGCCTGTGGAGGAGGCTACCTGGGAGACCGAGTGGGAGATGCGGAGCAGATATCCTTACCTATTTGAGGCTTCAGGTAAGTTTCTTGACTCGTTCGAGGAAAAACGTTTGTTTAAGAAGGGGAGGATGTGACGACCCGCCGGTCGTCTCATGAGTTACCGCTCTGTTTTCCCCATTTTTGCTTTTATTTACTCTGTTTGTCGGTTCTATAGGTGATCCGGTTGGTTGGCTCGGGTTCAGAAAGGTTTTGAGAAGGTTTGAGACACTTAGTCTCTTTTAAGAAAACTTAAGTTGAAAAAGTCAACCAGATGTTGACTTATATGTTAGAGGGCTCGGACGTGAGTTCCGATGGTTCGGATAGCTTCAGGAGATGATTTGGGACTTAGGAGCGTGATTGGAATGTGATTTGGAGGTCTGGAGTAGATTTAGGCTTGAATTGGCGAAATTGAGTTTTTGGCGTTTTCCGGTTGATAGGTGAGATTTTGATATAGGGGTCGGAACGGAATTCCGGAAGTTGTAGTAGCTCCGTTATGTCATTTCGGATGTGTTTGCAAAATTTCAGGTCATTCAGACGTGGTTTGGTATACTTTTTGATCAAAAGCGGAATGCGGAAGATTTTAGAACCTTAGGCTTGAATTCGATGTGTTTTGGTGGTTTTGATGTTGTTTGAGGTGTTTTGAAGGTTGGTATAAGGTTGAATGGTAGTATAAGACTTGTTGGACTTTTGGTTGAGGTCCCGGGGGCCTCGGGGTGATTTCGGAGGGTTGACGGGAAGATTGGAAGTGGTTTGGCAGCTGAAGTGTTCTAATTTCTCTCATAACCGCACCTGCGGTCAGAAGCGCAGAGGGAGCCGCAGATGCGGCCAAGTGGAAGGTAGGCTGGGACCGCAGGAGCGGTCGAGGAGGCGCACCTGCGATGGCGCAGGTGCGATGTTTCAACCGCAGATGCAGAAATGGACGAGCAAGTGAAAACCGCAGGTGCGGCACTTGGGACCGCAGAAGCGGTCACGCAGGTGCGACATCTTGACCGCAGGTGCGAAAAGCCTGGGTCAGAATGTTTATATTTCTTCCTTCGCGATTTTCAGAGGGTTTCACCATTTTTAAACACGAATTTTGGAGCTTTCGGCGATTTTGGAGAGGGAATTCAAGGAGACTTCATTGAGGTAAGGTCTTGGACTATGAAAACTCGTTTCTATGGTATTAATTCACGGATTAGAGTTGTAATTACGGTAGAATTTGAGGAACTAGGGCTTGGAAACTTAGGCCTTTGATTGAGAATTTGAAGGACCATTTATGGTCGGATTTTGGAACTTTTGATATGTATGAACTCGTGGGGAGATAAGGAATCTAATGACGTAAAATTTATCAAATTCCGAGACGTGGGCCCGGGTTCGGGTTTTGGTTAATTTCGGGAATTTCATTGTTTTTTGATTGTTTTCGAGTGGGCTTTGTCCCTTTAGCATAATTTGATTGTTACGTTCTGATTTTGGTAGATTCGGAGCATCCGGAGGCCGATTCGAAAGGCAAAGGCATCGCGAGCTAGATTTTGGGCCGGATTGAGGTGAGTAATGATTTTAAATGTTGTCCTGAGGGTATGAAACCCCGGATTACACAGCGTTAGGCTATATTGAGGTGACGCACACGCTAGACGACGAGCGTGGGGTCGTGCACCGTTGGGGATTGTGACTTAGTCCATCCTGTATGGTTGTTTTACTGCGTATTTGACTGCAAATTGTCTAATATTATCATGTTTTGGGCTAAATGCTATATTTGGGCTTCGTACCAACTGTTTGAATCCTTAAGGGATATTTACTGCTCTTTTCCTTACTGTTATGACTCTATACTTGTACTCAATCATGTTATATTTAACTGTTTTCACAACTCAGCCATGTTTACTCTCTTTTAACACTTTAAATGATATTTTAAAAAGATATTTCGAGCTGAGTATCATGTTTTACTGTTGCCCGAGGGGCTTATGAGATTCTGACTGAGTAAGGCCGAGGGCCTGTGTTGTGAGGATACTTTTGGGTCAAGCTGCAGCCGCAGTGGTGATGTACTGATTATGATAATGAGGTCGAGGGCCTGAGATTGTACGCCACGAGGTGGCTTGTGATTGATATGAGGCCGAGAGCCTGTTTATGATGCCACGAGATGGCTTGATATTGCGCTTGGGCCGTAAGGGGCCCCTCCCGGAGTTTGTACACCCCCAGTGAGCGCGGGTACCCATTGTGATATGAGATATAGCCCGAAGGGCTGGTATTGTTCTATGATATTGCCCGAGTGGCTGATTTTGTTGTTGTTATTGAGCCCGAGGGGCGGTTCTTGTGTGTTTACCTTTCTAGCTGTTTTTCTTTTATGTGTTTAACTGCTTAAAAGGTGCCTTATGGGATTTTACTGTTTAATTGTTTTTACTAATTTTTATCCTGCCTCTTATAGCTTATTGTTGTGTT
The DNA here is from genome assembly GCF_001879085.1 of Nicotiana attenuata. Classification (NCBI taxonomy): domain Eukaryota; kingdom Viridiplantae; phylum Streptophyta; class Magnoliopsida; order Solanales; family Solanaceae; genus Nicotiana; species Nicotiana attenuata. The sequence continues at coordinate 19,084 of NW_017672371.1, forward strand.
TAACGTGATTTTGTATCGCTCAGTCTTCATTTATTGTTATTACTCACTGAGTTCGAGTACTCACTTTACTCCCTGCACCCCTGTGTGCTGATTCGGGCGCTACAGGTCCTGCTAGCGAGGGTTGAGAGCTGTCCAGCAGATTTTCGGAGATTCACTAGGTAGCTGCCCGGCGATTCGCAACCCAGTGCATTCTCCCTCTATCTTATTTCTTTCTGTTTTCAGTTATGTAGTAGTGGAGTAGACTTTCAGACTTGTAGTATTATTTTAGATGCTCATGACTGGTAACACCCCGATGTCGGGCTGTGTTGGTTTAAATTCTACAAAATCTTACTATTCACCGCTTATTTTGGGATTTTATCATGTTAAAGACTTAGTATTTATTATTTTAATTGCTTAAAGTGAATTGGAAGTGTGTCGGCTGGACTTGTCTTCAGGAGAGGCGCCATCACGACCGGGTCTGGGTTTAGGGTCGTGGCAAACGCCCACCCCTAGCTGAAAGTAATTTAAGTACAATGTTTTTGTAGGATTTTTCTCAAGTGATAAAAAGCACTAGGGAAGTGACTTACACCTAGGCGAGTATCTAATGGGATCTAGAATTTAGGACAAGCTTGTTATGATTGGGATCGTGATATAACCATCACACATAAATGCTCACTATATACCTATCGGTAGTTTGAGTGACTTTGCCCGATTTGACTTTCTCAATTTCAAATGGGTGTTCATGCACAACAAATGATATTGGCTCAAGTCGGATATTACTATCTCTAGATTTAACCCTTTTATTGGGGCTATCAATCTCTTGAATGCACCCCAATTCCTTGTTAGCCTAATTTTCCTAGACTTAGTCTCTCTTTCTCAAGAAGAGTCTAAGTCATCAAGGCATGAATCAGTGTTTGCAACCACCAATTCTACAATTAAAGCATGAATTAAGCTAAATATCACTAACCCATAAACAAATAAGCCCTAAAATTGAAGACCCATTAAATACCCACACTAGGGTTGGGTCACAACCCTACCTAATGGGTTTAGCTACTCATAATCAAGGTAGAAATCAATGATGGAGATGAAATATAAGCCATAAAAGTTGATTACAAGAACAAAATCTAAGAATATAAGCTAAAGCTACTCTAAAATTACTCTAAATAGTAAAGTGCGGCTGTTCACGAGGTCTTTGATACAAAAGATAACCTAAAAATGTGAAAAAGATCTATTTATACACAACTAAAATTACTGGACAAAAATACCCCTACGGAGGTTCTGCTGTGACCGAAATACTGAGCGCCTCAGCGTATGGACTTTCGTGGCAGCGCAAAAACAAGCGCGGTTTGTGGTTCTTCACTTTTGTGCTTGGTTTGGACTTGATTTTGGGAACAGCATAAAGTTACCGTCTCCGTGTTAGCATCAACCGCGGCCGCGTAATTTGGACGCGGAACGCGCTCCTCAGTCAAGCTCAACTTGCAGGGTCTCTGAACTTCGATCAACGCTCTAAGCGGAAATACCATCGTGGCCGTGTCAGGTATTCCGCGGCTGCACTTTTTTATCGCGGTCAGCGGTGACTGTTGTACCCAAAACATCTTCTCTGAATCCCACTTCCGTGGACCGTGTAATTGTGGCCGCTTCAGCGGTGGACCTTACACGGCCGCTCTTTTCAATCGTGGCCAGCGCTTCAGTCCCAGCTTTGAACTTGTGCAATTTTAACTCCTTCATGTGTTGATTATGGCTTTCTTGCCTCATTTTGACCAAACCCTGCATACAAGCACATTAAGTCAGTTTTCGGGAATACTTTTACACATTTTTTACCAAAAACCTAAGCAAAAGAGAGCATAAGATAGGCTAAAATCCATAGTTATCAACTACCCATTTTTGGCAGATAGTAACTATCGCTTGATTTGGCAGGGTTAACGATGAAGCTAGGGAAGATAAAGCATCAGCCTTCTTGTTTTCTTTCCTAGGTACATGTTGAATAGTCACGTCACCGAGCCACCCAATTGAATTTTTAGCATAATCATGATATGGCCGTAGTTCAGGTTTCTTGACCTCGTAACTACCTAAAAGTTGGTTGATCACTAACTGAGAGTCACCAAATACTTGCAATTGCAACCGCTTTATTTCGACAACCATTTCAATTGCCTTGTTAGTCGATCACTAAGGACAGGTTTTGAAATCACAAACTTGATGGGATTTGCTCTAGAATAAGACGAATGACATGAGCTTGAAAGTAGTGCTTCAACGTTTGAATTGAGAAGACTAGTGCCAAACATAACTTTTCGGTTGGCGAATAATTCAGCTCATTTGGTGTCATCATCTTGCTCAAGTAGTAAAGGGAGTTTTCTTTCCCTTCACTATTTTCTTGGGCCAACAGCGCTCACACAGACCTTTCTTGTGTTGAAATATATAATATCAACGACTTTCCAGGTATAGGGGCTAACAAAACTGGAGGCTTCATCAAGTAAGCTTTGATGCTTTTAAAGGCATTGCTACAAGCTTGGTACCACTTGAATGGAACGCCTTTCTTCATGAGGCGACTGAATGGTTGGCACCTCCCAGCTAGGTTTGAGATGAATCTCCTAAGGTATGCTAGCTTTCCTTGCAGACTTTTCAGTTCATGAATATCGCGAGGCTGAGGCATCTTCAAAATGGCATCCACTTTGGTTTGATCAATTTCGATCCCTCGATGTCGGATAATGAAACCAAGGAACTTTCTAGAAGTAACTCCAAAGTCACATTTCAATGTATTCATCCTAAGTTGGTACCTACGGAGCAATTCAAATACCATCCTCAAGTCTTTCAAGTGGTCGCCCCTCTTTCTCGATTTTACCACCAAGTCATCCACATAGCATTCGACATTCTTGTGGAGAAGGTCATCAAAGATATTCTGCATAGCCCTTTGGTAAGTAGCACCAGCGTTCTTCAAGCCAAAAGGCATTACTTTGTAGCAATAAATACCATTGGGGGTGCGGAATGCAGTAAGCTCTTCATCCTTTGGTGCCATGCGAATTTGGTTATATCCCGATGAATCGCCCATGAAAGACATTGCCTCACAACCAGTAGTAGCATCGATCATCGGCTCTGGTATAGGAAGCGGCAATTCATCTTTAAGACATGCATTGTTGGGATCCCGAAGTCAACTCACTCTCGAATATGTCCATTCTTCTTCCTTACAGGGACAATACTTGAGACCCAAGTTGGGTATTTAACTTCACGAATAAAGCCAACTTTGATGAGTTTGTTAACTTTGGTTTCAATCAGGGGAACCAAGTCCGGCCTAAAACGCCTTTAAGCTTGCTTAACAGGACGAGCATCATTCCTGACTACAAAGTGGCGGACTGCTACTTTGGGATCCAAGCCATGCATCTCTTTATAACTCCAAGCAAAGACATCCATATAATCCTTGAGTAACTCAATATAAGTTCTTTCTTCGTTGACTGCTAGTAATAGTAGTAAAGCACTTAGATAAGTGGGCCTCAGTTCTTCGTCGGTGCCAAGGTTTATTCCTTCAAAGCATCAACCGTTGCCTTTACCCCTTCTTCAAATTCAGGTAGAGCATCCTTTGCGTCTTCATTTTCTTGAGGGTCCCCATCGTTGAAGGATATGTGATAACACGGTGAAACATCCTCCAATTTATCGTCATCCTCCATTAGAGATGAAACACCGTGCTCGCCTTGTGCAGTAACATGATACGAAGAACCCATACTTTCTCTGTCTTCATCACATTCTTTAGTGTAGACCACAGTGTATGGCTTCACCTTTAGTGCCTCATCATACGAAACCATGACTTTGTTCGTTGCCTCATTCTAATAGGACTAGACTTTGGAAATCATTAGATATCTTCTGAATTTTGGGCGAAGCGGGTGTTCTTGTATTTCGATAATTTCTCTGGAACTTTTTCCGCTTCTTTAATGGACCCAATCTCTCAAATACGGAAGTCCTCACAATTGGTTTTCCAAGTCGATCAAAGACTGAAGGTCTGTTAGAACCGGCAGATTCATCTTCCACAGTGGTATAATTATTGCTCGCCCTTCTTATGAAGATGCGCACTGGTGACAGTTGCTTGTATCCCAAACCTTCACGTGGTTGCCTCATAGCAGCTTCTGATGGGAGCTTCCGTAACTTTGATGGCTCATTGGCATTAGCCTTTACAAATAACTTGTAAGCATTGGGATCAAAACCTTCATCTGTACACTCTGTAGGGAGTGCCACATTCTGCAAATGATTTTGGGCCACAAACCCTACAAGTGGCATTGAGGATAACTTTACCGCCTCAATTTGTTTGACCGGAAGATTTAACCCCTTTAGCATGTTATTTGGAGATTAGATGATTCACATTCATCCTTATTCTTTTTAGGGACATATTGGAGCGCAGGAGTTACTTTCTTGTCGTAAGACACAATATCCCCTCTATAAGATTAATTCGCGTCAGGTTGTACCTCCTTAGTAACAGCTTTGGCTTTACCAGCAGTCACCTCAGCTCTTTTATTTGTGGGCTCGTCATTCTTACTTTTCGTGACATCATCAGCTTTTAGCTCCTTCACAATGCGGTTCTTCAAGTAGAACTTTGCATCGGCGAAGTGTGACTCAGCCTCGGTGAATGGCTCGTCATCATCAACTATCTTCTTCTCGACTTCACCTCGTAGTATTTCAAACATTGATGGTAGGTAGATGAAACCACTTTATTCTCATGTATCCAAGGCCTTCCAAGCAAGACGTTGTATGAAGTCTTTGCATCGATCACATATAGCCATGCACTTGATTGCATATCTTCAATGGTGATTCCCAACCTTATCGCACCTATGGCTCTTTGACCCCCTTGGTTGAATTCTTGGATCATCACACGACTTTCCAAGAGTTCATTCATAGGAATACCAAGTTTTTTCACAGTGCGAATTGATAAGATGTTCACTGAGGATCCTTCATAAACCAAAATTTGATTTACCCTTTCATCACACTCATAGCCAACCAGGTACAATGAGCGGTTATGAAGAGTGTCACCTAATAGAAGATCGTCATTTGTGAACGTAACGTTTTCCTCGCACGCGTTAACTTCTTGAGGAATAGACTCAATTAGCTTTTCTGAAGATGGTGCCAACAGTGGGTCATCACTCTTTTCTTCCCCTTTATCAGCATTGCAACAAGAGGCCTCAATACCATCACAGGAAATCTTCATGCGAAACCAACATGGCAAGAAATCCTCTAAGGTCACTGGATGTCGTGGCTTTTGAGGGTAGTGCACTTCCACTTTTGCTTTCTTCAAACGCCTAATAGGATTCTATTTTATTGGTCTTTTTACCATCATTTTCCTTGTTGGTTGTTCTATCGATTCTTTTCGTGGGCTCCTTTTATGGAGCCTACGACGAGTCACCAACGTCCAACCTTCATCATCATCAGGTTGATTGACTTCAACTTTGTTGTTCTCCAGTAATTCTTCATCTTTACTTTCTTTAAAACCGCATAATTCATCCAGACTGAATGAGCCAAAGGTGATAAAGACTTGGTTTGTGCTTTCTTTCTCATCTTCAATCACGATCTTCTTTTTACGAGCCAAGTTCATAACTTTGTCCTTGAAGACAAAGCATTTCTCTAGAGGGTGGCTCACAAGTCGATGGTATTTGCAGTAATTTGGGTCTTTCATTTTACTAACTTTATTTGGCCGCTTCATCTCCGGAAGCTCAATATGATTTAACTAGAGGAGTGCTTCAAAAATTGCTGGCACATCAGAATCGAAAAATGGGTACTCTTTCTCTTGCATTTCTTTTAGAGTCAACTTCTCACTTGGTTTATATTGAAAAGAAGTGGATTTCATACTCTGCTTCTTGCTCACCTTTGTTGTGAACTTCACATGTGATGTGTTGACATTCATAGTTTATTTTGTTTTCAGGCACGGGTTCAGACTTGCTCCATTTCCTGACTTCTTGCTTGTCGTTCCCTTTGCGAGGCTTATAGATAGGCAGCATTTTGTTTCCAACGGAGGTCATGCTTAACTCCATGTCATTGCACGAGTTGCAAGTTCTTCAAATGTGCTAGGCTTGATATCTTGCAAGATGTAGCGGATCCCCCAATGCATGCCTCGGATACACATCTCTTTGCCAGAAGCTTCATTAAGCCTCACTTTGCAGTTGAGGCTTGCATTCCTCCAACGATTGATAAAGTCGATAACTGGTTCACCCTTTCATTGATGAGTATTTGTAAGTTCTATCATACTCACAGTACGTCTCGTGCCATAAAAGTGATTGAGGAACTCTTTGCTCTAGTTGATCTCAGCTATCAATAGATCCAGCCTCGAGGTCTATGTACCAGTCAAAAGCATATCCTTTTAGCGAGCGGACAAACTATTTGACGAGTTAATCTCCATAAGTCCTAGCATTGTTGCACGTCTCAACAAAGTGCACCACATATTTCTTTGGATTACCTTTACCATCAAACTATTGAAAATTTGGAGGTTGATAGCCAGCAGGCATCTTCAACATATCGACCCTTGTAGTGTACGGCTTTGCATATGTAAGGGAGGACTTGGCAGCAACTTCATACTTGTTCTTAATGGTTCTTTCAATGAAATCCTTCAGTTGATCGATTGGAATCATCCCTTCAGATAATACAGGGATAGCCTTAGCGGATGCTACTTGTCTTGGGGGAGAATCACTCTCTGGAACTTTTGGGAGCTTGCTAGGTGCGCGGGTGGATTCTTCTTTCATCAAGATTCCCACCCTATATATTAGCTTGTTAATTATAGCTTTTGATTTTGCATGCACTTGGTCAAGCCAGCGATTGCTTCCGTCAAGTTTGCCAACTGCTCCTCCACAGATGAAGTGTTTGTCACCATGGCTTGCATGATTTCGTGGACGATGGAGAGTAGCATGGATTGTCACACAGATTGATCCTCGATTGGCTCATGCTATGTGGTGTAAGTGGGGAGGATCTATCACTTGAAGAATCATCATCTTCCTTCACAGCGGAATACTTGGATCCGCATAGGTCAACCAGAGCAAGAGTTTTCTTGATCTTTTCAGCAACATCGCTTCCTCCTTCGGGTGCATTTGTGGAAGATCTTGCTCCTTTTGAGGATGAAGATCCAAAAATAGGGGTTGATGCAGATGGAACTTGGGGTGCTTGTTATCCTAACGAGCTTGCTTTGCTCCTCGTAACTGGTCCAAAGCATCTAAAGGTAACATCGAGGATTCTTTCCGCATCAGCATAGAACCTGGAATTAGCAGCTTTGGTGGAAGTTGAACTGGAGTTGATTTTCTTTAAAGCCATTTCAATGTTCTTGAACTTTGGTAATTGAAAAGTTGAGATGAGAGGTAGATATTGTCCCACTGGGCATGCCAGAATTTGTAGAAAATAAATTTGCGTCGAGAAAATATATCAAGATCGAATATATCGCAACAATCATAGTATTTGATTTCAAGTAATATGAGTGTACAATCTCTATGAATCCTATGATTCTTCTTTTAATAGTAAATAAAGTAAAGGGCCTTTGAGCTTGATCTTAAATATCGACCGATGGATTCCCCGGTTTTTGGATTTTCATTTCTTTATGTAAAAAATAGTTGGTATGTAGTTGTTGCCACGAACAATGATTTTGAATTCAACTAGCACGAACTTTGATTTGAATTTGTACTCTTTGAATCTTGATTTGTTCTTCGTTTTTTAGTTGAGCTTGATTTGTTCTTCGTTCATGAGCTTGAACTTGATTTGTTCTTCGTTCTTGAGCTTTAACTTGATTTCTTGAACTTGAACTCGATTGCTTGAAGCTTGAAACTTGTGGAGGAATTTGCAGCATTTGATCACGAGCTCTTTCTTGCTTCTTATTATAACTTTTAGTGTGTTTTCTGGGTTATGAAGACCTAGATTTATAGTTGTTGGAAGGAAGAGTTATGATAAGAACAAACTCTTTCCGGCCAATCAAATTGAAGTGTGACAAGGCCGCGTTTGATTGGCCAGAACATGTCACTTGCACATGTGGCGTGGTTTCATTGGCCTTTAAATGTGACTTGGCATGTGTTAGTTTATATGAGTCCATCAAACTATAGAGTACCTGGTCCTCTATGTGTTTTACTGAGAATACTAATAAAACTGTAAGAGAATGAGACACAGGATTTTTACGTGGAAAAATCCCACACAAGGGGACAAAAATCACGACCTACACTCGTAGGCTTTCAACTTCACTAACTTGTAAATACTCAATTACAAGCCACTTTGTAATGAATCTATTACAAAGACTTCAACTCAACTAACTTGTAATACTCTTACCACAAGCCACTTTGTCACTCACTAGTTACAAAGATTTCAACTCAACTAACTTATAATACACTTATCACAAGTCACTTTGTCACTCACTAGTTACAAAGACTTTAACTTATGACTAACTCTAGTCGCAACACAAACTCAGAAAGTTTATGATTTTGGGTTTCCTAATACACAGCTTCTAATAAAGCAAGATAGGAGTTACAATGAAGAACAAATAACAAGATTACAACTCAACTACGGATACACATAGGCTCATTGTGGAACTGATCCTTTAGTGGAGTTGTCTTCTTGTTCTTGACGCACTTGTGCCATCAATGCTGGATCGACTCTTTAACGCTTGAGAGAATATCACTAAATGCTCAAGTGAGTGTCTTGTGCCTTGCACTATGTTGTTATACGTACCAAAGACATCCCAAGGATGATGTCATTTCATGGTTGGTACACGCCTCTTCCCAGTGGGAAGTGACTGCTGCACTGTCGCGTGTACAGTTGCAGGCAGGCACTTTCTGCAGTTGCTTTCCAGCTGTATAGTTGACTTATACTTCTGTCAGAGATCATCCATGAATCAGGTCCCTGTCTTGTTCCACTTTTCTCTTTATTTGCAGCAGTTCACACTTGCTGGAGTTCAGGCCGGACTCCGTTCATTTGAAATGTGTATCAAGTGTGCCAGGTTCCCTATCTGGTTCTTGACAGTAAGTTTGTTAGATCGTCAAAACATAAGGCAAAAACATTTAAAACCTATCAATTTCCCCCTTTTTGATGATGACAAACTTAGGCAGTGATAAAATTTATTTAGAGCGAAAATAACCAGATGAGGTAACAGGGACTTCACAAGTTCCCCCTGACTTTGATTTCCCCCCTAATCAGATAGATCTTCCATTTCAAACAAGTTCCAATGGAAGGGTAACAGGAACTTCACAAGTTCCCCCTCACTTTGATTCCCCCTTAATCAGATATTCCATTTCAACCAATGCCTTCCATTGCCTTTATACTATACACTTTATACTATACAATCTTCCCCCTTTTGGTATCATTAAAAATACACAATCAGGCAAACAACATAAAGAAGTCTAACATAGGCAACTCATGCCACATATGTGCACACAACATGACAGAAAAGAGAAACCAAAGGAGAACATCATTGTACAAGCAAAAAGAAGAGTTGTTTCATTGATATGAACAATGGACTGAGCAAAACAGGAGTAGTAACGGTGAAGTCCAATATGCCATCAACAAAAAACAAACGAAAAGAAAAACAACAGCCACAAAACATCATAACAGAAGACAACTGGGCACTGAGAGGTATCTAAGGGGCACTAGAAGAGGAAGGCTTGGAGAGAGAGGCAGCAAGGGTTTTGAGAACCAAGTCCACACGGGCATTTACAGATAGCGGTTCTTCAAGCAGTTTTGCGCGAAGCTCATCATTTTCCTTGGTCAAGCGGCCAACTTCTTCATGGGAAGAATTAACAACACCAGGTCCCCTAACAGCTTGACTGAGCTGAGTTTCCAGTATGGCATTTTGAGCCCTCAACCTCCTGATCTCTTTGGTTGCAGCATTTTGAGAATTGATCAGTTGAGAAATGGTCGAGGTGCTTCCACCAACCTTTTCGACACATTCACATTCTTCCAGAGTGGTTTTGGAGAATGTTTGCTTGCGGGTGCCCACTATGGGATTATCCAAGGGAACCTTGTAGAACTTAAATACTCGAGTGAGGAGGAAGCCATATGGAAGCCCGTGATTGACACCTTTAAAGTTTGCCACCTTTTGCATATGTTCTATCATGATTGCTGGCAGATTGATCGGGACAAACTCATCAAGAGCTTCCATTAAGACTAGATCAGACTTTGAAGCAATAGACCGCCTCTCAGCACGAGGTAAAAGCACCTTATTGACCAACTCAAAGAGAAGTTGATACTCAGGCAGTAGTGCCTTCTTATACACCCGTTCCCCCTACTGGACAGCTTGTTCTTTCATGATAGCTCTCCTAAAGTTAGCACCACAGGCACCCTTGACTGAGGACACCCCTTCACATGGAATTTGGAGAACCTTCCCCAATGCTGAAGCGCCAAGCATAATGTCTACTCCATTTACTAGCACACAGATGTGATCCCCCTCAACAGTGAAAAGAGATGCGTAGAAGTTTTGTACCACATCTTCGTACACCTTAGGCACATCCTCTTGAAACAAATGCTCCCATTGCTGAAATTCCACCATCTCCAGAACTTGCCTCATACTTGCCATCTCTGAGATTGCCAAATCAAACATACGACCCCACAAGACTTTCTGAGTTCTCAATCTCTCCTGCCAGAGACCACTGTCACTAGGCATGGTCTTTGCAGAACCGAGTCCCCCTACAGTTTCACGTTTTCGTTTTCTAGAACCTTCAACAGACTTCCCTTTCCGGCTTGCAACTCCCACAGTATCTCCTTCAGACATAGCTTGCTCAACTACATCCTTCTTAGACTTACCGCTACCCTTCACAGATGTTCCACTTTGTTTTTCAATAGCTTCATCGGAAGTTCCAATCACAAACTTCTGAACTTTTGTAGATCGTTTCACTAAGGAACTAGGTTCCTCGACAGCAGCTTCATCAGCCTCACCTACTGGAGTGCTTTTGTCAGTCACACATTCCCCTTGTTTCATTAACCTCTTCTTCTTTTTCTTGATACTCCTCTTACTTTTCTGCAAGCCAGACTCGAAAGCCTCTTTCTGCTGCAACCTGGTAGTGGGTCGTTTTGGAAGAGGATTCAGGAGTTGCTGCTGGTTTGCGTATCTTAAACCGCGCGCTGAGAACCATATCATCTTCATCAACAGGGACCTCACTGGGTGGAATGGATTCCAAGGTCTTAGGATAGACAAAAGGTTCCTGGGTAGTTTCAACTGGAAGAGAATCTGGTTCTCCAACAGGTTTTTCTGTGACCTTATCATGGACTGGAGACTCGAAGAGTACCAAAGTTCCTTCATCCCCTAGGAATGGAGTTTCTTCCTCCTGAGCCTCAGATACAAGGAAGGCTCCATCATTCAGAAGACTCTCAGCAGCAATAGCCATGATATTGTGTGCTGCTTCCTTTTCTGGTGACTCCATGGGAGCCACTGAGTCTAAAATAGAGGAGTTCAAATATTGATCAGGATCATCCTCAGAGACTTCTGATAACTGAGGGGAAACACTTTCTAAGCGTTCTTTAGTGAGATCAGAGAAGGAGGAGAAATAGGGTTTTCAACACGTGGAAGGGAGACAGAGTTTGACGGAGAAGGAGAGTTGATATGAGATAAGGAGGAAACAGGTGTGGGTACAGTAGTATTGGGAATGGTGGAAGAGTGGATTTCTGGGGGTGACATTAACGAACATGGAGAAGTGGGAGCGGTGTTGATGGAAGGAGAAGAAGGAGACAGTTCGTTTGCCATTATAGAAGAGTTTGGTAGAGGAATTTTAGTGAGAGAGAAGGGAAAAGGGATCACAGAGATACAGAGGAGATGAAGGTTCAGGACTGCTGTGAGAGAGAGGATTTTATGGGAGGAGGAGCCAATAATGAGAGGGAAGCAAAACGGGTTCTGTAGGTTTATGGGAATATGTAACATGCAGAGGAGGTGAAAGGATTTAAGACAAGACGTGACATGTAGACTCTGAAAAGGTCGGATGATGTGGCGGTTGAATTAATTTTGTCAACTTTTTGAAAAAGCATGCGAACAACACATCACTACTAACCTGTGGTACAAGAACCTGGTTCCTGACCACTTTTTGTAGAAGATTTTTTTTTTGCAGCTCTCTTTCGCAGTTCAACACTGTACCTTTAGCCTCTATGATCATCATGCGTGTTTACCTGCAACAGTATAGATGTGAGTTAGGCCTAGTCAGAAAACACTTTAGCCAATTTTACCTGAATGAGACTTTCAAGATCATATGAGCAGAACCAGGTTTTCATGTAGGTTTAAATAACCCAAGTGCCATCCTATTTCTCTCAAAGTGTTCCCTGCTCACAGTTTTTGTGAAGGTGACTATGATTTGATCTTCTGTGCAGCAGATTCTCATACAAATGAGTCCCTTTTTCCACATTGTTCCTGAGACAATGGTGTCTGACATCAATGTGTTTGGTTCTCTTTTGCCGGACCGGGTTCTTTACCATGTTAAGAGCGTCTGCTTCAAATGTTGAGAGAGCCATTAGGTTGTGTTTCCTTGTAACCCATGAGATTAAGCATGATACAATAGAATGATCCATTCTAGATGTGCTCTTCTTGACCACCAGATAACCTTATTTCTTTCAGGTTGATGTAGTTCCTCTTGCAATGTTGTAGTCCAGTCAGCATTCTTCAAGGCTTCCTTGACATTTTTGGGTTCTATCCGGGATAGCAATACAGAGAGGACTAGGGAATTTCTGGCTTTTGATCTTGTCTGAATCCAGAATCAGGGGAGGTGATTATGTTATCAAGTGGATGGTAGCTTTTGTGTTTCTAACTGGGGACTGAAGTTTTATTAGTGGAGAAACTGGGTAAATTGCGAGGATTTCCCTGCACTCCTTGTTCTGCTACTTGTGGAGTACCTTGTATTGCATCTCCAACTCTTTCTTCAGCTTCAATGGCAATAATTGAAGTACCAGGTTCCTCTTGGAGAAGTGGAAGAGGAAGTTGCATTGCCTTCACCTGTCTCCTTCATCTGACTCATCATATCAGCCTTGCCATTTGAAACATCAGATATTTCCTCAGGAACAAGAATGGCTCATTATTTTGATCATCATTGTTACCTCCCTTGTTAGAGGAGGGTGTCTCGTTTAATGGCATATGAGCACTTTCTTCCATATGTTGTGTCTGCTTGTTGTATATCTTGTAAGCTTTGCTTTGAGAAGAGTACCCCAAAAATATTCCTTCATCACTCTTGGCATCAAATTTACCAAGATGATACTTTCCATTGTTGAGAACATATCATTTGCACCCAAATGTTATTAGGTGAGTTAGCTTGGATTTCCTTCCAGTCAGCAACTCATAGGGGGTTTCGTTCAGGACAGATTTGATCATGCACCTGTTCATCAGGTAGCACACAATGTTTATTGCCTCTGTCCAAAAATTTTTGCTATTCCACTGACAGTGAGCATTGTCCATGCCATGTTTTCCAGAGTTTTGTTCTTTCTTTTAACAACACCATTTTGCTGTTGAGTCCTTGTGTTGTCAAATTCTGTTCCGGGGTCAGATCTGATGCAGGCTACTTTCAGTCCCATCTTCACTTGGATTTTCTTGACAAAGGCCACAAATACCTTGAAGTCTCATATTTTGTCCTCAGAAACAGTGTCCAAGTGAATCTTGAGTAGTCATCCACAATCACAGAGATATACCTCTTTTCACTCTTGCTTAGTATTCTCATAGGACGACACAAATCGACATGAAGGAGTTCAAATGGTTTCGGTGTGCTGACATCCCTTTTTGGGCTTAAAGGATGATTTCACATGTTTTCCTCTAGCACATACATTGTACACTCCGTGTTCTTTGAACTTTGAATTTGACAGACCATGGACCAGGTCTTTCTTCATTAATTTATCCAGAAGTGAGAAACGTGTATGCCCCCAATCCTTTATGCCAAGTCTCCGAATTATTATCAACTGCATTCAAGCAACTCATATCACCAGCTTAGACACGAACTTCTACCTTGTTTTCTTCCCGATACCAAGAATGTACCCCTTCTTTCCATTTCCAAAGGGTACATTCCCTCCTTGCAGGGCTTTCAGTGAGAGAAAATCCATGGTGTTTCCAGTCATGTGCTTTGAGCATCCACTGTCCATGATCCATTGCAGTTCGCTTCCTCTCACTGTTCCCTGCACATCTAAAATATGGGTTAGATTTAGGAACCCAAACTATTTTGGGTCCCTTATAATGAGAAAAAAGATGAATAAGAGCTTTTCTAGTCCATGCAGGCAATATTCATTTCTTGCGTGTGGTACCTGGTCCCTCTTTAGTAGTCACTCTTTCAGTAAACAATTTGTTTTTCAGAACAGATCTATTGTTTTGCTTTGGACAACAATTTTGTATTCACTCATAAAAGAGTAATATTTTAAACTACACTATTGGTACAATTTATTGAGTATTTGTTTTTACTTTTTAGTGAGGTAAAATGTGTAGTTTGATAAACCCAAGTATTCTATCTACGTGATTTTACTTTGTACACACTAGAACAAGTTTACAAAACCAGCTATTATTCGATTATTTTGGTAGCAGCAAAGGCAAATAAAACCTGTTAAGCATCACAAGAGAATGATCTTGGTCAAGTAGTGTACTGTCTTTTTCCTTAAAAAATATGTGAGAATTTCAAAACGTCCAGAGCTAGTGTGTCACACGGAGCAAAATATGACTAGTATTGGCTTGGAGGGAGGGGTTTGAATGTTCACATTTTTATCAATTCTATCTATCACAACCTAAAACACCAAAACCTAGCTTGGCTTCCCAAATTTTAGAAATATATGGCGAGATATCATGTACAAAATCCACTTTTATAGATCAAGTGAAGTAGTCCTCCATTGGATTAATTGAAGAAAAGGAAGAACGAGAGAGGTGTTTGGTGTTAAGAAAAATGTTTCAAAAAATTAGTGGTTTTCTTACTTATCTTTCAGCATTTGGTTGGTGAGTGAAAAATATTTTTCCAAAAAAAATAAAAATTATAATGAGGTTGGTGAATAGAGAATATTTCCATTGTTGGGTCTGTACGGCGAAAACTATTTTCCTATTAATATAACAAAAATAGTTTCCAATGCTCCTCCACCTATTCGCTCACCAAATCTGATACAGCTAGCATGCATTGCATTGCATATTCACGAGATAACTCTAGTCATTTACAGCAAGAAATGAGAGACAAATAAAGGGGAAAAAACAGCAATGAAATAGCAATTGAAACAAGTTTGAAAGGTGAAAAAAAGAAAAATTAACTACAAGAAGATAAAAACATCACTGGTGTTTCTGAACTGAACAACAGGACAGCCTCCCTTGTCTCACTTAACATGGTAACGTTAGTATCTAGTAGGAACTCTCTCACAATATAAACAAGTTCGTAAATTTCTTTCAGGACATTCACAAGAAGTACGATGTTTGCACATATTCTTCCAAAATGCAACTTCTTGTAAACCATTCCTCTATGTAAAACGCTTATCATAAACAGTGAACATAGGGGCATCCTGTTAAACGGCAACAAAACGAATGCAATATTTGATACTGGAGATCCTAGCTGATGAGGTGAAGGAATTGGTCATCTCGTTCAAGCGTGTTTCAGATGCCACTAAGCAACAACTTGGAAATGAATGTTTACCTAACCATCAAGATAATATATCTTAAAACGGTTAGAAGCACATGGAATACATTGCAAACTCTACTAAACAAAAACAAAAAGAAGTTAAATCTCGGATTGGAAGATAACTTGAAGATGACTACTAATAGTTCTAGAGTCTATGCACTCCATATTCAGGTATATTGAAAACAAAAGACTTTGTTCTACTCATTTCTGACTTATCTTATATACTTGAATTCAATTTCGGTTAATACTATTATTATTTTGTCATTGTAATTTAGGCCAATCTTACTCATGAGAAGTCCATCAACAAAAAGATTGAAATGTTTGAAGAAATGTCTCTTGTTTGGAGGAACAATCGAGCTAAGGCGATTGTACTAAGTGATTTAATTATAAAGACTTAAACTGTAGTTCGGAGAAAAGTAACGTTAATACCATTGAAAGACCATCCAACGGAAAAGATGTGTCATCAAGTTCAAATGAAACTTCTCAAGTTAAAGCAATACGTAACAAAGTCATTCTTCTAATGCACATGATGAGGTCAGTAACATATAAATAAAGCTCGAGAAGTGGTAGCCATCATTAAATAAAATAGTTGATAGTCTACCATATGCTACAAGGTTGCACAACGAAATTCTGACAATTGAAGGTTTAGAGGAAGAGTTCTTAGCCATAGCTTTTGATTATTGGTGTAGAATGAATGTTAGCTAAGGAGCTTATGGCAAAAGAAACAGAATTCCGCAAGTTGTGGACTTGAGGTTAGAAAAATGTAAGCAACACTAAATACATCAGATTTTTGACTACGTGATTATACTAATTTCTCATGGCCCAATTGCAAATGGTTGTGCCGGTTAGAAGAAATTGATGGGGTTGACAATAGTATTATAGTTTTTCATTTTGTTCTTTTGTTTGATCTGCTGTAACCAGATTGGTTGTCTAATTTTTCCTTCTCAGTCTCCATCAAAAATCTATTTATCCATTTGGGTCTACTGATATTATTCTAAACGCTTTATTATCCTAAGCACTTTATACATATAGGAAAGGAGAATGGTTTCCACAATGTTGGTTTTGGAAGACTATGTACAGCACGGTACACCTTGTGGGTGGCATGAATAGATACTCATGAACTTGTACATATTGTGATAATTCCCACTAGATGCTACTTTTACCATATGGAAGGTTGTGTTCTTGCTTAATTCGCAACCTGCAATAATACTTCCATCTTATCATACATCAAGTTTTCTACCTTTCTATTTTGCTGTTTTATGGCTTGGTGAATAGTAATGGGTTGGTTCTGGTTTAGAATAAAAGGGTAGCCTGGTGCACAAAGCATCTCGTATTCATGCAAAGTCCAGGGAAGGGCCAATACCCCAAGTGGTGTGATATTGACAGTCTACCCTAATGCAAGCATTAATGCCTGCTTCTACGGCTCGAACACGTGACCTATAAGTCATACGGGGAGACAACTTTACTGTTGCTCCAAGACTCCCCTTCATACTAGATTAGAGTAAGTGAGGCTATTTAGTTCATGCTTATCTTTTTGTTTTAGTTGCTAGTTCATTGCTGATCTTTTTTGTTTCAGTTCTTTCATCTCTCATCTCTAGGTACGAATGACTAAAGTCATCTGGTGAACATGCAATGCATATTTAGCTATATCAGGTTTGGTGGGGAAGGGGGTGGTGAGAGGAGCTATTTTTGTAATACTTAGGAAAAATAATTTTCTCCTTACAACAAAGCAATAGAAAATGTTTTCTAATCACCTATCAAACAGGCAAACACTAAAAAATATTTCTGAGTCACCAACCAAACACTGGAAAATAAGTAAGAAAACTACCTATTTTCTTGGAAATCATTTTCTGTGGAAAACATATTCCTTCATACCAAAAGACAATATATATGTTTGATTATAGAGTGGTAGCAAACCAGTGCATATCTAATGGGTTTTTAGATTAACAGACCTCTTGAACTTCACCCTTCAGAAATGGTCAGTTTCCCTACAGGAAATATTGAGAAAAAACAGATAAAACTTCCTTGTAAACAGGCTTCTTGAAATCCACTGCCTGTAGAGACGATTTTGGATACAAGTCAAATTAGAGCCTTAATTTGTTTTAGGAGAAACTTCAATGGTCAAAAGGTCCACTTACAAATTCAACAACTTGCTCCGGTGACATCCATGACCACTCTCCAAACTCAGCCTTCTCTGTCCCATCGCCTAGAAGGTTGATTTCTTCGTCCTTTCCAGTGAACTTAAATAAGAACCTAGAATTTTCCACATTGTATTTCAGTGCCGTTAATACTCAGGAAACAACTGAGATCTATAAAATTGTTTATCAAGGAACATGAGAAACAGAGTTTCATGATAACGAAAACTGATCTAGCAGAGTAACAGTCACTAACATCTAGACAACAGCTATATAACATGTATACACACACCAAAATGACAGCATGCACACCCATTGCCACAAAAACTGGCAGTCTAATTTAGTCCGTGCACAGGAAAATAACATAATAGATATAAACAGCAGCTCCTCCTGGAACGTAGTAGGTAGTCTAATTTTAATTTAGACAAGGTTTAGATGACTACTGAGTTGGTACATGACCCTTGTTACGGGTTAACAAACATTAGTGATTTGTTTGGGAAAAAAAATATTTTATAGGTACTGGTATTGCTAAAGCAATAGTATATTTTATGTATCCAAGTGCAAAATTGCTGATTTAGATGCACCTACCACTTTTGTGCTTGACCTTTCCAGTCAGATCCCCATTGATGCCTTAGCTTTTCCCTAACGTCTGGTGGGAAATCATACGTTAACCAGTGTGGAGCCTACATAGGATTTAGAACGCCATTAACCAGCCTAACAATACTCAAGATAGGAGATTGCATCTAGCTAAGGAAAAGGACCAGAGATAAAAAAATATAAAAGAAACATTAAGAGATGAGAGTAGAATCTACTTTTCATACCTCAGCAACGATTTCTGCTGAAGTAACCCCAGTTTCCTCTCTTAATTCCCTAATGGCAGCATTTCTTGGATCTTCGCTTTCATCAACTCCACCCTGATTCAAACAACCATATATGTGTCATTTTTCCTATTTATTACAAAAGACCAAGATCTCGATAAAACACACAATTTCCTAACTTTTGAGATTTCGTTCATTCTCATTTTTTTACAGTAAAGAAAACACAAAGTTTTGTAATCTTAAAAGACTAACATCTTATGGGAATTTGCAAAATTTTCAAAAGAGAAAGGAAAATGCATACGAAGTTTTGTAGGAATACAAATTTGAAAGGCTCCAGATAACTGAACGTTGAGATCTTACGAACATAGACATACATTTCACACTCATACAGAACAAAACCATATTCTGAATACATGTCAATGGCATTTCATTACAGAATTGGACATTGCAATACAAATTTGTAGTTTCTGATTAGAAAGAGGGTTAATAATCTTCCTTGGTCTTTATATTGGGTAGTTCTTTAAGATCACTTCATTTTAAACAGACTTGATTCAATGAAGAAAAAAGACCTAACAAAAGGCCATTTGCGACAAAGGCATCAAGCCCGATTAGTATGATCTCTACTCTTGCGCCTCAACGGATCTATTTTGATTCAAGTGACCACACTATTTTCTATCATGATCCATTTGGGAACATGTGTGCGAAACTAGAATCGCTTTTAGAATGTGAAAAACGCAAATGCAAACAAGTAGCAATTGGCCAAACATGATTTTAGTTGTGGAACTCAACACAGTTTTCTAAACAACTATTTCTTAGCCTGTAATTTAGTTATTTTACGGATATATATATAATGACACTAGAAAGTTTAGATCCCGGTTGTACTTTTATTGCTAAGTGTAAAGGATTCATGTTTATTGGAACCTCATATTCATATCTCTTCTAGAACTTCACAATTGTTCGTTTATTTTAGCCACAAGCTGGAACCATATGGGTGATATAACGTTTCAAACTCACAACAGGCCTTAGCAATTTCATAATTCCATAGAGCATTGATAATATCCAAAACTTTAGGTAAACTAATTACGAGACAGAGTAGTCAATATTAAAGTCTGTCCTATTGCATTGTCGTTAAGCAAAACTTTTGTAGCTCGCTATCGTATTGAGCACTGTAACCTAATCAATAAGGGAAGAGAAAGAACGATTCTCTTCCCTTATAAGTACTAGGACTTAACAGTTAAGCAATAGTTAAGGTCTTGCTAGGATAGTTGAATTCATTTTCTCTCTCTCTCTAATACCCAAATCCACTTAAGCTCATAAAATATCACTCATAGAAACATGTTCCTAGCCA
This sequence comes from Nicotiana attenuata, assembly GCF_001879085.1. NCBI lineage: Eukaryota > Viridiplantae > Streptophyta > Magnoliopsida > Solanales > Solanaceae > Nicotiana > Nicotiana attenuata. The sequence continues at coordinate 38,897 of NW_017672371.1, forward strand.
GTTAGATGAATACTTAAATCATTTCATCATGAAAATAAGTTTGATGCATTACCCTAAATTTTAGAATTATAAATTAAAACGAAAAAATGAAGAACCCAAATGAGAACTACACAATTTACCTGCGGCATTTGCCAAGCACTAGGTATATCTAGCCTCGAAGCAGCAAAAATCTGCAACATTCAGATCAAAACTTAAAAAAATAATTAAATCAAAGATTAAACAAATAAAACAACATACATCGATTACTCTATAAATAAATGCAAACAGAAAAGAAAGACCTTTTTATTAGAAGGGTTCATTAAACAAATGCCCACGTTTCTTCTGTAACCTTCAGGTGGGTTCTCCATTGATGATTGCGGCTGTAATGGTACTGAAGCAAAAGAAGCTGTTTTGCAGCGTCTAAAGCGAAGGAGTGGCAAAGCGGTAATTTGGTGGGATTTTGGAGGGTAGTGTGGGGAAGGAATTGAGGTATTGAGCTGCAATGGAAGACGAGAAAGTGGAAGATTACAGATGAAGGATCGACATAAAGCCATTTAACATAAACCAAACACTCTCTGTTTATGGGTTCGCAATTGGTTGAGGTTCTTCACCTCAATGGACCGTGTCATTGGCACGTGATCAAACTTCTCAATTTTTTTTTATTTTTTTTTTGGAATTTGATTTATATTTACGAAAACGCTAGAATTTACATTTAAACTAGAGAAAATATCCTAAACTGTCACCTTTTTGCCAGTTCCTTACTTAAACTATCGCCTCCCCCAAAACCGCCCGAACTATATCCTCATTCGTATTAAAATCCCTTCGCTGCTTATATAGCGTATTTTGTGTAATAACTCGTAAAAGAGCGCGTGAAGGTTAGAAAAATTCATCAAAATGGACCACATAATAGTGTCTAACTGCTAATTAGCCCTTATTTTTTAAAAATTTTGTTTTTTTTTTTTGTATTTTTTTTTCTCATTTTCTTTATATCACCTTCCTTACTCATTTTCCACCTCTCTTCTTCATTCTTTCACCTTTCTTCTCCAATTTTTTTACCCTTCTCCTCTATTTCTCCATCCGATCTCTTTGATACAACATAGGGAGGACCATGCCCCAAACGCTAGTTATTAAGGTGGGAGACCCCATCCGATCTCTTTGATACAACCTAGGGAGCATCATGCCCCAAACGCTAGTTATTAAGGTGGGAGACCCCAAGGCTATATAAATCTCACATCAACACATTGCAATACTGATGTGAGACTCAAGTCTCATACCTTACAATGGATCATAACAAACCACCATGCTTCGCATTCGTCGTCCCCGACGGCTGTGCGCTAGACTTTTCTAGCCTCGGGAGAACACTGCAATACCGGTGTCACCATACATGGCACAGAGGGCGGTGGGTGACTCTGATACCATTGATACAACCTAGGGAGAACTACACCCCAAAAGCTAGCTATTAAGGTGGGAGAGCCCAAGGCTATATAAATCCCACATCAACACATTGCAATACCAATGTGGGACTCAAGTCCCATACCTTGCAATGGACCATAACACTCTTGTTATTGAATTTCTCGTCAAGCTTATAAAAAATATTTGCAGAGGAACAAGATATATGAGAATGATGGAGTATTCATAATGCAAGCGAGATAACCCACATAAAGATCTTATTATATAAAGTACACTCGTCTATTTTCTTCGTGCTACTCTTTCTTTTGTCCTCGGGTGGAAGGGAGTAGATGAAGTTGGTGACCGTAATTTGTTTTGGTATGACGTGGAAGACTTGGAACTGACATGGAATATCAATGATAAGAGAGATCGAACGGTAAACAATAGTGGCACAATTTTATACTCAACAACCTAAATTGAATACTTTGCAAAAAGGAGACAATCATCGTCTTAATGAAAATAACCCAATAACCCAAATCAAGGGTTTTTGGAGAAAAATGAAGGCTACAACGAAGCTTAATGGAGAAAATCGCTAGTGAGAGAAAGAGAAGTAATTATCGGAAGATAGCAGAGAGAAGAGGATTTTACTGAATGTTTTTTTGCCCTAGACCTCTTATATATTTTAGTCGGGTGAATAATATTTACCAACTAAATAAATTGTGACTAATGTTTAAAATACGTAATTAAGCTATATTTTAGGCTAGTTAATATCCATGTGGAGTGCCACATGGCACGTGTCACGACCCGGATTTCCCATCCTCGGGAGTCGTGATGGCGCCTACTAATGAGAGCTAGGCAAGCCAAATTAAATTACTTGTCCATTAATAAGCTAATCCATTTTTAATAATTTACGACAATAAAACAAGCAACGAAATTTAATAATAAGCGGAAGTCTTAACATTTTATAAAACTGAATAAAATACGGAAAGTTCAACAAAATCCTCTACCCAAGACTGGTGACACTGTACTCACGAACTGCTAAGAATACTACATACAAACGTCTGAAAGAGAGCATAAACTGTTTGTCTCGAATACAATGAGATAACAGATAAAAATAAAGGATAGAGGAGACGCCGGGCCTGCGGACGCCTGCAAGGCTACCTCGGGTCTCGCTGAAATGAAGCCTGCTCCCACCCTACTGCTGCTGCTGCTCGAAACCCGGATCTTAACTTCCACGGCCAAATCAATCCACAACAACCGCTTTCCCTCTCGAATTCGGCTCCAACTCAATCAAATCCAAGAAGTTTTGGTGAAAGGGAGCTTCAATGGACGCTTAGAAACCTTGGAGAAGAAGAAGTTCGTATGTTTTTATGAAAAATTCGCGACTACACTGTTTCTGAAAATTAAATATAACTGGGAAAAATATGCCTTCGCGTTCACGGAAAGAGAGTCGCGTTCGCGAAGGGTTGACTCAACAGAACATCGCGTTCGCGATGGGGTAGGACGCGAACGCGAAGAGAAAAGGCTGGGGGGGTCCAGGATTTGGTCTACACGAACGTGTGTACACTTACGCGAACGCATTGGAGGGAGCCCTATAAACTACGCGAACACGAGGCTATAGATGCGAATGCGATGAGTAAAATGGAAGCTAAGTCTTCAGAGTCAAAAGACTCTACGCGAACGCGAGTCAGTAGTGCGAACGCGATGAAGGGAAAAATCATAGCTTCGCGAACGCGAAGGAGGCGTCGCGAACGCGAAGAAGGAACTGGGTCTGCAACAGCTGAAGAATTTCTGCAACTTTCCTAAGTTTGAAACCATCCCGAAACACTCCCGAGCCCTCGGGGCTCCTAACCAAACACACACACTATCTCAACAACATCCTACGAACTTAACCGTGCGATCAAATCGCCAAAATAACATAAAAAATAATGAATCAAACCTCAAAATCACTAGTTTTTCCTCAAACTTCATAAACTTTCAAATTTAGAGTTTTAAGTCCGAAACACGTCAAACGACGTTCGTTTTCAACCGAACTTTACAGAAAGCGCTTAAACCATATATAAGACTTGTACCGGGCGCCGGAACCAAAATACGGGCCCGATACCATAGTCTTTTAATCAAATCTCATTTCCAATTTCCTTAATTATTTCCAGAAAACAATTTCACACAAAAATTTATTTCTCGGGCTTGGGACCTCGGAATTTGATTCCGGGCATACGCCCAAGTCCCATATTTTCCTACGGACCCTCCGGGACCGTCAAATCACGGGTCCGGGTCCGTTTGCCCAAAATATTGATCGAAGTCAAATTTAGACAATTAAATATCAAAATTTAGCGTTTTCCTCACAGAATTCATATTTAAGCTTTTCGGCTACGCGCCCGGACTGCGCATGCAAATTGAGGCAATCCTAAATAAGGTTTTCAAGGCCTCGGAAGCACGGAATGAGTAAGAAAATAGGTGATGACCCTTTGGGTCGTCACAGCACGTTTCTTACAAATTTACGAGAGTGTATCACACACCATTAAAGATACGACGCGGAGGGAGGGGGGTTTAATATGAAGGAGGATATAGTTCAGGGGGTTTTTGGGTCAGACGATAGTTTAGGTAGGAAATTGACAAAAAAGTGATAGCTTATGCGGGTTTTAGGGTTTTTACTCTTTAAATTAGTACTTGTTTTGTCTTATATTTGCCTTCCGTTTATCTTTTGATCCATATTTGTCTCTACTCTCAAACATTTGGCCATCTTTGCTTTGACACTTGGTGCTGTGGAGCCATGTAGGCAAATAAAAGACTAAATTTATCTCTAACTATTAAATTAGTTGATACATACTATAATTTGAAGCTGCCGTTGAAAAATAAAAAAGGTCCAACTATACGACTGAACAAGTAAAATAGGTCCAAATGTACACCTACATGGATTTCACCATACCAAATCAGACCAATATTTTCACAATGGAAAATAATTGGAGGGACATATTTGAGACAAAAGATAATGGTAGGGAATCCTACAGGCGAAAGGTAAACGTAGCACATATATAAGACAAATCTTAAGGAGTACATTAGTGTTTGACCCGTAAAACGGTACAGTTGAATTTATACGTGGTTTCTAAACAAGAACTAATTTGATCCAAAAATAACAAAGCAATTGAAGAATAATGCGATACTTAGCCTCCAAATGTAGATAAAATAGCAGAAATGACGATTCTGGGAGCAAGACTTCCGGTCACAGCAATGATGAGATCAAAAAGCAAGAAAGTAAATGATATAGAGCTTGTATAGAATGTAGTATAAGTTTGCCAGAAAATTCGTATCCTTTACAATGATAACTGAGCTCTTTATTTATAGCTATATCTTAGGAAGGAGGTCCTATGATCGTGCCCTCCTTTAATGTCAATAATGAGGGTCATTGATAAAGGTGCAACAATGAAAATAAATGTCAAATTCCTTGTAACGGGCTGCCGTTCTTAATACTGCAGAATATTCTCTATTAAATGCTACCGGACGCAAAGCATTTAATACACCTTTATGAACATTCTCTCTCGGTGACAAGCGGAATAGCTGCGTTCGGTGACCATCTCCGTCTTGGGTTCCACGTATCCTTCCTTTAGGTGACCACATGTCATATCATATTTTTCCCTATACAGATAGTCCCCATACTTTCCGGTGACACAATCTTGTATTACCGGGAAGTTGGTAGAAATACTTCTTTTGGCGGGAATTACTATAATTCTCTTTGCAGGCTTCTAACAGCTGATTAGACGCACGTCTCTCTGTATTTAATGCCCCGAACACGTGACATCCCACGATTCAGCACAACCTTTGCCAATTATCGAGTTAATCATGGCCATGAATTTAGCCGCCAAAATTTTACTTATACGCATCACCTTTCTCCTATGTACTTCATAAAATCTCAACCGTTAACTTGCATCTTTGTTTTCCATCTTTCCCCTAATTCTCTTCGAACCAGAAACCCTTCTCCTTCTTCTTTTACATGGTTTCTTCTTCCAAACGCTCTGGATCTTCAAAGAAAAAGAACAAGGCTGAGGATTTTGCTCCTCCGACGGTAGGTTCCATTATCCCCCGAAGTCTTAACACCAAAAAAGACTTCGAAGAGAAACTCCCTACTGCTAACTCTCGTTCATGGACTATCAGTAGGTATCCTTCTTCAATTCGCCCTTCTAGTATTCCTACTATGAAGTAAGATTGTCGTTGCCATGACTTAGATATTGTTGCTCCTGATCTATCAGAGTGAGTGACCCTTACCAGGGAGGGTTTTACATATTTTTACACGTACCCCTTTACTTTGGGTGCATTTTCTTTGAGTGGAGAACTAGATTCCGTGATTGTGGAGTTTTGCCTCCGCTATCAAATATGTTTGGCACAGGTGAGTCCCTCTGTGTGGAGGGTGGTGGCCTGCCTTCGGCACCTGTGCCGGGAGACTGGAGAAAAGCTAACCTTAGCTCATATGATGAATCTTTACTCCCCCAAGATTTTCTGGGGGGGGGGGGGAGGCATGATAAACCTATGAAAATGTGGCCACCATGCTCTATTGACGAGCATCGATGATGATAGCGACCGTGGGTGGATGGAAAGGTTCGTTGTAATTGCCACCAATAATATCATTCTGTCAATGTCATAATCCTTTCCGGACGCTTGGAATCGTACTTGTAAGACCTTTATCCAGTACATTTTCTTTTGCTAAACATTCTTTTATGTCTGCATTGTTCTTCATCCTTCGTATGTTCCAGCAACTCGATGGAACCCATCGGCGGTGGAAGGCCTAGACTGGTGGGTTTAGAAGATCATGGACGTTACAATGACCCAAAACTAATTTGTGGAAAGAACTGGCCCTTAAGTACGGGTGGAAAGCCAAAAATCATGGTAATTAGTACTCACCTTATTTCTATTTTTCATGTAAAGAACTTGACTAATTTCTTCTATCTTTTTTCTTGAAATCGGGTCTACCTTCAGGCTCAATTGTCGTCCCCGAGGAGGACGTTTTGGCTGATCTTGCTGATGCGGCGAGGCTGCTTCAGGTGGCTCTTACTCGAACATGTGTCTCTAGGCCTGCTTCGATCACAGATGTTTCATTACGGAGTCCCCGGGCAGAGAACAAGCAACCAAAGAGAAGGCATTCCTCTGCAGCCGGGAAAGAATAAGAGGGCGAAGCCCTGTGTCATCTCCGGAAGTTGTGATCACTAGCCCTCCTCCCGGGCCGATCATAGACACCGAAATGATTGACGATGATGGAGAAGCCAGTGATGATGGGGCTTCTCTACACAGAAGGCGACGTTCATCATCTACTCAACAGAATGCTCCATCTATTGAGTTAACTACTCCAACCGAGGATGACATCTCGGCGCTCTAGGGGAGTTTTATTTGGTAGAAAATGCCAACTCCCGCTGTCAGGTCCCAACTGCTGTACCCGGTACTGCGGGGCCGAGTACCGAGTCCCTGGAATCTTAGGTTGGCGAGCATCCTACTAGCACTACACTTCATGCAAGTACTTCGTACCATTCAACTCCATCAGCTTCATTTCCATCTTCACCACCACCAGCAATTGCTACATCATCTTCATCGGCCGGATCTGGTCATGAAGGAGATGTTCCTCTTCCCAGTCCCTAGTTCAAGGTAATTTGGGGGAAAATTACGATGCCCCTTCTAAAGATCCACAAAGGAGGAGGGATGTAACTCTTTCGGTCTCTACCTGGTGTAATCTACTTTCCCAACCGGTGGAGCTTGCGAATTATCTGAAAGAGCTTTCGAAAAGAGATTGAAAAAGGATCCAAGCACTCTCGAGAGAGTGTTTGATAAACAATGCCATGTATATGCTCAGCGGTGCGTTCCTTTCTTCCTTTGTAATTTCTTCTACTTTTTCCTGAATACATTCTAAGTTTTGAGTCTCTTGTTTTATAGGCCAACTTTTTTGCTTCCGAGGGCCTTCAAAAGCTGCTTCGCAAGAAAGAGGAACTTATTTCTAAACCAAATCAGCTTTTGGCGGAACGGGAGCAGACTATCCTCCGCCTCTCGAAACTAGAAACCAAAGCCACTATGGCAGTTATGTTGGAGGCTCGTTTGCAGCAAAGCGAGAAAGAGGTGGTGAAGCTTAGCCAAGACATTGGCCCGCTGAGAGTTAAATTCGATGAAGCTAAGGCTAAATGGGATGAAGTCCACGACGCCGTTCTTGCTGCAACTAAGCGTGAGGCTGCCACTGCTGAAAAAATAATTGAATTAGAAGTAGCCTTGGACTCCAAAATAGAAGAGCTTGCTGCAATGGAGTTGAAGTGTGCCTAGTTGGAGGAGAAGTATAGAAAAACTATTGAGCATAACATGCTCTTTAGTTCAACTGTCTGCGACCTTGATATTAGCCTCCAGTCCGTTAGGTCCGCCCGGAAAAGCCTCTTCGAGGAGGTAACCCAACTCAAGGAAAAACTCAAACGCCGAGCGGCTTCCCTCATTGTTGAAAAAACTTACACCATGTACAACATGAGGAGAAAAACCTTGGAAGAGGCTAAAGCAGGCATCCTTGACTTTGATGCCGAAATTTCTAGGGCCCGAGAGCTTGAGTTGGCTGCTAAAAATGGACTCTTGGCGTAGTCTGATGCTTCCGGTTCTTCTAGTTCCGGTTCCGAGTATTCAGGAACTGAAGAGGAATCGGAGGATGATGACGCTGAAGACCAAATAGGGGAAAATATCGAGCCATCGGCGGACCCACCTACTTTTCCCGGAGGCGCGGACACTTCTCTTCCTCCCGGTTCCAGAGATGCTACAGTTTAGCTTTTCCTTTCTTTTTCCCATTCTTGTATCTTTGCCATTTTTGGCACGTTTTTGTAAATAAAGACACATTTTTTCTCAAGTATTGTTTGAGTCTTATTTTTATTTGAATATCCATGCAAGTTTTTAATCTTTGCATTTGCTTAAGAATTTTTCGCACGTTTTCATTTTGTGTTTTGCTATGCATATTTTCGGATGCACTTTCTTTGAAGTACTTTGATTCCGAGCATTATCCCTTTTACATGAGGGTTTCTATAAGTGTTTGCACAAGTTTACTTTTTGCGTCTTTTAGTATACGTCTTCGGGTGCATTCTTTCACGAAGGCATTTTGATTTCAGGCATAAATTCTTCCGAAACCAACCCTTTAACGTGAGGGTTTTTATAAGAGAGGGCCCTCTTATGTTTACGGTGCTTTTGAAGAGGACATCTCATGTTCATTATGGCACTAGCATTTGAAGCAATTGTTTAACTTTCAAATGACAAAGTTAGTTTATCGTTCAGGCAAGAAACAAGATAAACACAAAAGGATTTCATTTTATTTAATTCCTTCTATTTTCACAAGTACAAAAGTATTTGTTATGCTGAAAAAAGAAATTGCCATTGCTTGTGGCTATCTTGTACAACTTGTTTCTACGGGGCTGGCTGTACAGTCTCCGGTCCTGATGACACGTTTGTATTTTCGGATTTTTGTTCCCGGTCGATGTGGCAGTTATTGATGCCATATCCTCATATTATTCCCCTAGTGTTCGAATACAAAGAATGCGAATTGGAACACTGGAGATTCTACCAATGAATTGCTAGATAATCCTTCGCTTGGTAATACATCTTACTTTCCCTCAGGAATCTATGCTATCGAGCAACATATTATCTAACAATCCTCTAGTGATTTATGCTCCTGAACAGTCGGGTAATCTTTTCTCAATAGCAAACTTAACTTTCCAGTAGGAATTTGCTATAGAGCCAAAAATTATCTAACCATCGCTGGGTAGAAATTTGCTGATTTGCCTTGATATTTAAGGTCTTATTGTTGTTGTCTTCATAGTATGCTTTCTATCGCTGCCCCATTAAAAACCTTGCCAGAAAAACCCAATTGGGACAAAAACTGAACGAAGGAAAAAATAGTGCAGCACTTCTTTCAGATTGGATATTGTTCATTAGCAATAATATCTTTTGAGGTGAGCCACATTTCAATTGTTGTGTAATTTATCTCCATTTTGGTTCTCCAACTCGTATGTGTGATCCCTACTGTGTTACAACACAGAATCAGAAAGACTGTTAGAAGAAAAAACTGGGAAAACAGTAAAGTATAAAAGATATTCCGAGTCCACAATTTGCTTGTGCGTCCTTAAGGAATTTTAATCCCCTCACACGTTGCCAAGGTAATGGATTAAATCCTCCCAGAATGAAACGGAATAAACCTTCCTGCAACAGTGGCAATACAAACTGCAGGATACCAACGAACTCAAAGAACGGAGCAAAATCACACTTACGAATTTAGAAGAGATTCTGCGAAATAGAATGCAGGATTTTCAGAAGGAAGGAAGTTCTGTAATTTTTTAGTTTTTCGAAAATGCAGCCATGCGTCAGAATTTATAGGCAATTATCGGAAAAGGTGTGATGTCTGTTCAGGAAAAGTGTCTGTTCATAAGGGAAAAATTAACGTTCAGCGTTTTTGGATTTCAGATTTCAGTTAATTTCGTTAATTAACTGACTGGCTTTTAATTAATTATTAAATAATTAATTAAATAAATTTTGTCCAAAAAATAATCTTATCGATCGATCATTTGACAAATCCAAATCCAAATCCAAATTCAAATCCAAATCCAAAGCCGAAGCCGAGCCGAGCGAGCGACGACGACGGCGCGAGGGTTCATTCTCTTCAACTCCCAACTCCAATGAGGGACAAAGTTCAAGACAAAAGCTCACTTCATTCAAATTTTCATTTCCCTCCATTTTATTTCCCACCATTTCCATTTCACACTGTTAGACTTCTAAAGCCCAATGCTTAAAGTCTTTAAAGCCTAATGCTTAAAGTCCAACAATCCCCCACATGAATGGGAATGGCTGTAACAAGAATGATCATAGATGAAAGCTGTGTGATTTGCAAGTAAGGATTAATTGCATCTAGATAAGTAGGTTTCCCTTTGAACTTTCCGTAGTGAACATATGTAGGATATACTCGGTCAATCGGTAGATTTGATATCTTTGAACCGTCGAACTTTAGTGTATACCTAGACAACCATATGTCACACAACCAACCCTTAACCATCTTTTGGTTCTCATTGTTATGTTCGTTTCAGCCATGAACACCACCTGGTTTCATAAGCGCGTAGAGAATTGGCCTTACAGAATTCTCATTGAAGCGGCTTCCACTTCACACTTACATAGGTGATTCCTAAATGTGTAATCCTTTAGATTGACACTATTTGATAAATACCACATCAAACTTAGGTAATCATTAAAGAACGTGTAAAGTTCTATCCTTGTTACTGAACATTGTCTTCATCACGAGAATGGACCAAAGATTTTACTTTGACAATGTTGAACCGGTCAATCACAACTTTGTTTGAGCTCCTTGAACCTAGATCTCGGAATATCCAAAATTCTAGGTAGAGTTACCGCCATGTTGACTTGTCCTCGACCATAGTCCCATTCCCTTAGATGATTTCTCAACTCCCTCTCTAGTTAAGCCTTTTGTAAGCGGATCCGCCACATTATCCTTTGATCTTACATAATCAATAGTGATAATTCTACTAGAAAGTAGTTGTCTAACGGTGTTATGTCTTCGTCCTATATGACGAGACTTTCCGTTATACATAACGCTCCCTGCCCGTCCTATTGCAGCCTCACTATCGCAATGTATGCAAATAGGAGCCAAAGGTTTTGGCCAGAACGGAATGTCTTCTAAGAAATTTCGAAGCCATTCAGCTTCTTCACCGACTTTATCCAAAGCTATAAACTCTGATTCCATTGTAGAGCGAGCAATGCACGTCTGTTTGGAAGACTTCCAAGATACTGCTCCTCCACCAACAGTAAAAACATATCCACTTGTGGACTTTGTTCCTGTTGAGCCGGTTATCCAATTTGCATCACTATATCCTTTGATAACCGCAGGATATTTATGTAGTGCAAAGCGTAGTCTTGGGTATATTCCAAATATCCCAGAACTCGTTTCATTGCCACCCAGTGATGTTTGTTGGGATTACTTGTGAATCGACTAAGTTTACTTATTGCACAAGCTATATCAGGTCGTGTACAGTTCATGATGTACATTAAGCTTCCTAACACACGAGCATACTCCAATTGAGACGTGCTTTCACCTTTATTCTTTATAAGATGATGGTTTAAGTCAATTGGAGTTCTTGCACTTCTAAATTCCAAGTGTTTGAATTTTTCAAGTACCATTTTCACGTAATGTGATTCAGACAAAGCTAGACCATGAGGAGTCCTCTGGATTTTAATTCCTAGAATTACATCGGCAACTCCTAAGTCTTTCATATCAAACTTACTAGCAAGCATACGCTTAGTAGCTTGAATGTCGGCAATGTCTTTGCTCATTATTAGCATATCATCAACATATAAGCAAACAATGACTATATGATTTGGAACGTTCTTAATGTAAACACATTTATCACATTCATTAATCTTAAAGCCATTTGACAACATGGTTTGGTCAAATTTCGCATGCCATTGCTTGGGTGCTTGTTTTAGTCTATAAAGGGACTTAACAAGTCGACACACCTTCTTTTCTTTTCCCAGAACCACAAACCCTTCAGGTTGGTTCATGTAAATTTCTTCCTCTAGATCACCATTTAAGAAGGCTGTTTTTACATCCATTTGATGGATTTGAAGACCATATAAGGCGGCTAACACTATTAGCTATTAGCATCCGAATGGATGTAATTCTTGTTACCGGCGAGTATGTGTCAAAATAGTCAAGACCTTCTCGTTGTCTAAATCCTTTGACAACAAGTCTTGTCTTGTATTTGTCAATAGTACCATCGTCTTTTATTTTCTTCTTGAAAATCCATTTAGAACCCAATGTTTTGTTACCTGGAGGAAGATCAACCAATTCCCAGGTATGGTTGCTCAATATGGATTCTATTTCACTATTGACAGCTTCTTTCCAATATTGTGCTTCTGAGGAAGACATTGCTTCCTTGAAGGTACGAGGCTCATTTTCTTGCAGGAAAGTCAAAAAATCTGGACCGAATGAAGTAGATGTCCGTTGACGTTTACTTCTTCTCGGATTTTCCTCATTAGGCATACCATCTGTTATTTCCTCCCGAGGTTGTTTTGACTTTTGGTAGGTCACTTCACTTTCCTTTTTATACGGATAAATAGTTTCAAAGAATTCAACATTATCTGATTCTATTATCGTATTAATGTGAATCTCGGAATTTTCTAATTTATGTACCAGAAAATGATATGCCTTGCTATTGGTTACATATCCAATAAATACACATCAACCGTTTTTGGACCTATCTTAATCCTTTTAGGTTTAGGAACTTGTACCTTAGCTAAACATCCCTACACTTTGAAGTATTTCAAGCTGGGCTTCCTTCCTTTCCATTTTTCATAAGGAATGGACTGTGTTTTACTATGAGGTACACGGTTGATTATTCGGTTAGCTGTAAGTATAGCTTCCCCCCACAAGTTCTGTGGTAAATCAGAACTTATCAACAACGCATTCATCATCTCTTTCAACGTTCGATTCTTTCTCTCCGCAATTCCATTAGATTGTGGAGAGTAAGGGGCAGTTGTTTGGTGAATAATGCCATTTTCCAAACATATTTCTTCAAAAGGAGATTCATATTCGCCACCCCTATCACTTCTTATCATTTTGATCTTTTTGTTTAGTTGTGTTTCAACTTCACTCTTGTATTGTTTGAAAGCATCAATTGCCTCATCTTTACTATTAAGTAAATAAACATAGCAATATCTCGTGCTATCGTCAATAAAAGTAATAAAATACTTTTTCCACCGCGAGATGGTGTTGACTTCATGTCGCAAATATCTACGTGAATTAAGTCTAAAGGACTTGAATTCCTTTCAACGGACTTATAAGGATGCTTAGCATACTTTGATTCCACACATATTTGACATTTGGAGTTGATGCAATCAAGTTTTGGCAATACTTCTAAATTTATCATTTTTCGCAATATTTTGAAGTTGACGTGACCTAAGCGTGAATGCCATAAAGTGTTTGACTCAAGTAAGTAAGAAGAAGCATTAACTTTATTGATAGGAACTGCTACTACATTTAGCTTAAAAAGGCCCTCATTCAGGTAACCTTTTCCTACATACATATCATTCTTACTTAGTACAACACTATTAGAAACAAAAATACATTTGAATCCATTCTTAACAAGAAGTGAGGTAGACACAAGATTCTTGCGAATTTCTGGAACATGGAGAACTTGGTTTAGAGTCACTAGTTTTTCCAACGTCATCTTCAATGCAATCTTGCCAACTCCTTCAATTTTGACTGTAGACGAATTTCCCATGAAAATTATCTCGTCGGGTCCTGCGGGGGCATAAGAAGAAAATAGCTCCTTGTTAGCACAAACATGGCGGGTGGCTCCAGAATCTATCCACCATTCTTTAGGATTTCCTACCAAGTTGCATTCAGACAACATGGCACACAAGTCCTCCATTTCTTCAGCATTTTCAACCATGTTAGCTTGATTCTTCTTCTTCTTATCATTCTTTGGTGCACGACAATCCACGGCCTTATGCCCAGATTTTCCACAGTTGTGGCAATTACCCTTGAACTTTTTCTTGCTTGGGTAATTCTTTGGTCTAGGAGCCTTCTTTCTCTTCTTATTTTGTGGCGCCTCCTCGACAATGTTAGCCCTTATTATTGTCGAGTTTCCACGTGACTTCTTTTCAGCATTTTTGTTGTCTTCTTCTATCCTCAAACGAACAATCAAGTCTTCAAGTGTCATCTCCTTCCGCTTGTGTTTTAGATAGTTCTTAAAGTCCTTCCACAACGGAGGTAACTTCTCAATGAAAGCGGCGACTTGAAATGCCTCATTTATGACCATACCTTCAATAATAAATTCATAATTAATAACAAGATAAATCTTATTAATAAAATTATTGATTCGGATCATACCTTCAGCAAGAAGGTCATGCACAATGACTTGTAATTCTTGGACTTGAGTTATGACCTATCTAGTGTCAATCATCTTGAAATCCAAAAACCTTGCGGCCACGAACTTCTTAAGACCGGCATCCTAAGTCTTGTACTTCTTCTCAAGCGCATTCCATAACGCTTTTGAAGTTTCCATGACACTATAGACATTGTACAAGCTATCTTCCAAACAACTCAAAATGTAGTTTTTGCACAAGAAATCAGAATGTTTCCATGCTTCAGTTACAACAAATCGTTCGTCATCCGGAGTGCCTTCAGCCAGGACCGGAGGATCCTCCTTGATAAATCGCTGCAAACTCAACGTAGTAAGATAGAAGAGCATCTTTATTTGCCAACGTTTCAATACCGAAAAACTTTCCGGGTTTTTCTGCTGGTGCCATAGCATGAGCAGGAGTTAAACGGCTTGACGAGGCAGCAACACTCGTAACAGTAGCACCCGTTCCCACAACATTTCCATTAGTTTGGTTTTCATTCGTCATTTTTCTGTAGAGTTGGAAACAAAACAGAACTTTGTTAAATCGGTGAAGTTTTGATATCTTCAAAATGAATACCAAACCAAACATACAACACGTAATAATGGTGAAGTTTTTATATACTTCAAACCCGTACGTTTATTATTCCTGTAAAGTTTTGATATACTTTAAACCGGACAGAACAATTATTGGAGTAGAAAGCACGAAGGCTTTAGTCTCCAAACCAGTATACTAAATATAGATAACAGTTTAATATATATTTCAACACAGAAACGTTAGAATAAAATTCCTTAAGCTTGTGATCCCTACTATGTTAAAACACAGAATCAGAAAGACTGTTAGAAGAAAAAACTGGGAAAATAGTAAAGTATAAAAGATATTCCAAGTCCACAATTTGCTTGTGCGTCCTTAAGGATTTTAACCCCCTCACACGTTGCCAAGGTAATGGATTAAATCCTCCCAGGATGAAACGGAATAAACCTTCCTGCAACAGTGGCAATACAAACTGTAGGATACCAACGAACTCAAAGAACGGAGCAAAATCACACTTACGAATTTAGAAGAGATTCTGCGAAATAGAATGCAGGATTTTCAGAAGGAAGAAAGTTCTGTAATTTTTCAGTGTTTCGAAAATGCAGCCATGCCTCAGAATTTATAGGCAATTATCGGAAGAGGTGTGTTGTCTGTTCAGGAAAAGTGTCTGTTCAGAAGGGATTTTAATTAATTATTAAATAATTAATTAAATAAATTTTGTCCAAAAAATAATCTTATCGATCGATCCAAAGCCAAAGCCAAAGCCAAAGCCGAGCCGAGCGAGCGAGCGACGACGGCGCGAGGGTTCATTCTCTTCAACTCCTTTTAAGAGCTCTAAGAAGTGATCCTATATATATACACACAAATGTAGTTGTCCCTCACCAATGAGGGACAAAGTTCAAGACAAAAGCTTACTTCATTTAAATTTTTATTTCCCTCCATTTTATTTCCCACCATTTCCAATTCACACTCTTAGACTTTTAAAGCCTAATGCTTAAAGTCTTTAAAGCCCAATGCTTAAAGTCCAACAGTATGAACCTTTTGCAATGATAGCTGAGATCCGGTAGGGACCTTCCCACGTTGGACCCAGCTTTCCCACATTGAGTTCCCGGGTATTTTGGGTTACTTTCCTTAAGGCTTTGGATCACAGAATTAGGTTTCAAAACATGAGATGACTATCGGGTCATCACAACACGTGATCAGGACTTTCATGTAATTATACATGTTATCCTAAAAGAAACAAACTAAACTACTTAAATAGATCATAAAAGAACGCATGGCAGTAAAATTTATGTTTAGAATAATTTAAGTAGTAGGAGATAAAAAAGTAACTCAATTAGTAACTAATTGAAGCATTTTTCGATATTTGGAGTTTTGATCAACTCCAACTTGACTGATGAGCCATGCAAGTACCCCAAAAAAGGAAAAAAACTCCTTATTCTTTCAATTTGACTTATAAATATATATTGATAATATAATTCCTTTTGTATTATTCGATTTAAATAACTTACAAACAATAGATAACTGCCTATAAATATATGGAGTAATTGATTAATCTAGAAAATAAAGTTGTAACATAGTGTAACAGGTAAAAATACTAAAGGGTTGTTTGGCAGGGTATATAAAAATAGTACTGAATATGGTGTATTAGTAACATTGAGACTGTTATGTTAAAATTAGTTATACTAATTATCCTCGGATTATTTTTAATTGACTGTTTCGTTTGAAATATTAAAGGTTTTGAAAGGACAATTCTGTCTTTGTACATGCTTATCCATATATTAAGGAGTCATTTGGTCGCTCGTTAAAGTGTAAGTTATTCATGTAATAGGACTAACATAACTAGTAATACCATGTTTGGTGTCCTTTAGTCACTTTGTACAAAAGGCATCATATTTATTTTAAACATCAAATGACCAAAAAAACTCTCATATTTATTTTAAATTTCACAGTGCATAATTAAATATAAAGTAAACATTTAACACAAAATAATTTCAACAATACAATCCATAAATTATTAATTCATACATTATTATTGTTCATTACATAACAAACTCTTGTATAACTAAAATTTGCATAACTAATCTCTACATAATCAATCCCTATATTATTAATACTTGCATAACTCTAACCATCAACCAAACAACCGCTAAAAACTATGGTATTGCTAATGTCTTGTTTCCTATGTATAAGAATAGTACTGAGGCCTCATTTGTTTTATTTAAGATTAAGATGTCTGAATCTGAATACACGTCTGAACATCAAGATATGCATTAAGATTAAGACATCTGAATCTGAACACACATCTGAATGTCAAGATGTGTGTTAAGATCTGATTACTAAATGATTAAGACTGTTTGATTTTTAACATCTGAATGTATAAAATTTACGTTTATTTGAAAATTAATAAACATAAAATTTAAATAAAATATTAATTAATTAAATATTCAATCACTAAAATATATAGCTTTTTAAAATATGATAGTTGCTGGTGGTGACGGCTAACGGTAGTGCTTGTGACTACCGACTTAAAGCGGTGGTTGGTGGTAGATTTGGTTGATGGTGGTAGTTTAGGGTAGTAGCTAGTGGTGATTGGTAGTAGTAGCTATTATGATTGATGATAGTGGTGGTGGGTGGTGATAGTTAATAATGGCAGATGGTGGTGGTGGTAGTTGTGATTGAGGAAGATGGTGGTGGGTGGTGGTAGGTTATAATAATAGGCAGTGCCATCTATGGTTGTTGATGGTGATGCAGTGATTAGTTGTGGTAGTTGAGGTGGATGAGTGTTGGCTGTCATTGAGAATGATGGTGGTGGGAGTGGAGGAGGTGGTGGGTGGTGGTAGTCGACAATGGTGGCTGCTATGATTGAGGATGATGGTGGTGGTGGTTGAGTATAGTGGTGGTGGGTGGCATGGCGGTAGTTGATAATGTTAGTAGACTGTATTTGTAAAATAATTCTGGAAATATAAATGAATATAAACAGAAATGAACATAAACAGAAATGACATAAAACCAATTCGAGCCCACTGAATTCGCAGTGTTTCCTTAAGGATTTTAATCCCCTCCTAGTACCCAAGGTTATGGATTATTTCCTCCCAGGATAGAACGAATTACACATTGGTGTAGTGGTACTTCAAACCCCAATGTTTCAGTGAACACAAAGTTCGGTAGCAAATCACACTTACTTTTTACTCTGTTTGATGCTAAAAGTATGCAGAAGAAGGAGAGAAAACTCAGAAAATCGTAGTGAAATTCTGAGCAGAATAGTGTTGTATTTATAGCCAAAGTTGGGCTGAAATCTGAAGAGGTGCAACTCTTCAGAATGGCTGTTTATGCAAAACGCCCACAGCATAAATGCCATTACATAAATGGCCATTTACTCAATAATAAAGAGGGAAAATAAAGAGGAAAAATTGAAGAGGGTAGTTACTTTTCTGTTACCAAAACAGAAAAACGGATTGGATTTAATATTAATATTCTGTTATTGAAACAAATATTTAATAACATTTCTGTTAAAATTTTACTATTAACAAATAAATTTGGTCCAAAAAGTTAATCAATCAATCGATCATTTGACCAAATCCAAATCCAAATTCAAATCCGAATCCGAATCCGAATCCGAAGCCGAAGCCGAAGCCGTAGCCGAAGCCGAAGCCGAGCCGAGCGAGCGAGCGACGACGACGACGACGGCGTGAGGCTTGCCTTCTTCTCAACTCTTTAAGAGCTAGAAGAAGAGAAATTGCTTATATACCTATAAAAAACCTCTTCCTCTTCCAATATGGGACAATGCCCATTTGCCAAGGGGGGAACTTAAAATTTCACTCAAAAATTTTATTTCCCTCCATTTCCCATTCACCCTCTTTTAAGTATTTAATATATATTAATTAAACACATCCAAAACCCAACAATCCCCCACATGAATGGGGAATGGCTATATCACGGAAGTATGCATGAAAAACTGTGTGATTCGCAAGTAAGGATTAATTGCATCTGGATAAGTAGGTTTCCCTTTGAACTTTCCGTAGTGAACTTATGTCGGATATACTCGATCAATCGGTAGATTTGATATCTTTGAACCGTCGAACTTTAGTGTATACCTAGACAACCACAAGTCACACAACCAACCCTTAACCGTCTTTGGTTCTCATTGTTGTGTTCTTTTCAGCCATGAACACCGCCTGGTTTCATAAGTGCGTAGAGAACTGGCCTTACAATGTTCTCCTTGAAGCGGCTAACACTTCACACTTACATAGGTGATTCCTAAACGTGTCATCCCGTAGATACACTATTTGATATACCCCGTATCAAATTTAGAAATTTAAAAAGCCTTAATGCTTTATCCTTGGTACTGAACATTGTCTCATCACGAGAATGGACCAAAAGTTTAGTTGGTAATATTGAACCGTCATAATTGACTTTATTTGATCTCCTTGAACCTAGATCTTGGGATCTCCAGTCTTCTAGGTGGAGTTACCGCCACTATGACTTGTTCTCGGCCACAGTCCCATTCCCCTTGATGACTTCTCAACTACCTCTCTAGTTAGGCCTTTTGTAAGTGGATCCGACATATTATCACTTGACTTTACATAGTCAATCGTGATAATTCCTCTAGAGAGTAATTGTCTAACGGTTTTATGTCTTCGTCATATATGGCGAGACTTACCGTTATACATAACGCTCTCAGCCCTTCCAATTGCCGCTTGACTATCACAATGTGTGCATATTAGTGCCAACGGTTTGGGCCAAAATGAAATATCTTCCAAGAAATTCTGGAGCTATTCAGCTTCTTCACCGGCTTTATCCAAGGCTATGAACTCAGCCTCCATTGTAGAGCGGGCAATACAAGTTTGTTTGGATGACTTCCAAGATACCGCTCCTCCACCAATAGTGAATACATATCCACTTGTGGACTTGGAATCAGTTGATCCGGTGATCCAATTTGCATCACAGTATCCCTCAATGATTGCAGGATATTTATTGTATTGCAAAGCAAAGTCCTGGGTATGTACTAAATACCCCAAAACTCGTTTCATGGCCATCCAATGAGATTGGCCTGGATTGCTCGTATATCGACTCAATTTACTTATAGCACAAGCTATATCTGGTCGTGTACAATTCATGATGTACATTAAGTAACCCAACATACGAGCATAATCCAATTGTGATATGCTCTGGCTTTTGTTCTTTGCTAATGCAAGATTCACATCAATTGGAGTCTTTGCAAATTTTAAAGCCCAAGTGCTTGAATTTTTCAAGTACTGTCTTAATATAATGAGATTGTGACAATGCTAGACCTTGAGAAGTCTTATGGATCTTAATTCCCAGAATTAGATCAGCAACTCCCAAGTCTTTCATATCAAACTTGCTAGTTAGCATACGCTTAGTAGCATTTATGTTGGCAATGTCATTACTCATTATGAGCATATCATCCACATATAAGCAAACAATGACTATGTGATTTGGAACATTTTTAATGTACACACATTTATCACATTCATTTATCTTAAATCCATTTGACAACATTGTTTGGTCAAATTTAGCATGCCATTGTTTGGGTGCTTGTTTTAATCCGTAAAGGGACTTAACAAGTCTACAGACCTTCTTTTCTTTACCTGGAACCACAAACCCTTCAGGTTGTTCCATGTAAATTTCTTCCTCCAACTCTCCATTTAAGAAGGCCGTCTTAACATCCATTTGATGAATTTCAAGACCATAAACTGCAGCTAACGCTACTAACGTTCGTATGGATGTAATTCTTGTAACTGGAGAGTATGTATCAAAATAGTCAAGACCTTCTCGTTGTCTATACCCTTTGACCACAAGTCTTGCCTTATACTTGTCAATAGTGCCATCATCTTTCATTTTCCTCTTAAAGATCCATTTAGAACCCAACGGTTTATTTCCAGGAGGAAGATCAACCAATTCCCATGTATGGTTGTTCAGTATGGATTCTATTTCACTATTGACCGCCTCTTTCCATAACAATGATTCCGAAGAAGACATAGCTTCTTTAAATGTTTGAGGCTCATTTTCCAATAAGAAAGTCACAAAATCTGGTCCAAATGAAGTAGACGTTCTTTGACGTTTACTACGTCTTGGATCCTCTTGGTTAAGTGTACTTTCTTTTGTTTCTTCCCGAGGTCGTTTAGATCCTTCACCAATCGACTCACATTCCTTTTTATACGGATATATATTTTCAAAGAACTCAGCATTATCTGATTCTATAACCGTATTATTATGAATGTCGGGATTTTCTGATTTATGAACCAGAAATCGATATGCTTTACTATTAGTCGCATATCCTATGAAAACACAATCAACGGTTTTCGGTCCTATTTTTACCCTTTTGGGTTTAGGAACTTGCACTTTTGCCAAACACCCCCACACTTTAAAATAATTCAAGTTGGGCTTCCTTCCTTTCCATTTTTCATATGGAATGGATTGTGTTTTGCTATGGGGTACTCGATTTAGTATTCGGCTAGCCGTAAGAATGGCTTCCCCCCACAAGTTCTGTGGCAAACCAGAACTTATCAATAATGCGTTCATCATCTCCTTTAATGAACGATTCTTTCTTTCTGCAATCCCATTGGATTGGGGCGTGTAAGGGGCCGTTGTTTGATGAATAATTCCATATTCTAAACATATTTGTTCAAAAGGAGATTCATATTCACCACCCCTATCACTTCTTATCATTTTGATTTTCTTATTAAGTTGCGTTTCAACTTCATTTTTGTATTGCTTGAATGCGTCTATTGCTTCATCTTTACTATTAAGTAAGTAAACATAGCAATATCGAGTACTATCGTCAATAAAAGTTATGAAATACTTTTTTCCACCGCGAGATGGTATTGACTTCATGTCACAAATATCTGTGTGAATTAAGTCTAAAGGATTTGAATTCCTTTCAACCGACTTATAAGGATGTTTAACATACTTAGATTCCACACATACTTGACATTTTGATTTGTCACATTCAAACTTGGGCAATACTTCCAAATTAATCATTTTCCGTAAGGTTTTATAATTGACATGACCCAAACGTATATGCCATAATTCATTTGACTCAAGTAAGTAAGACGAAGCTGAAATTTTATTATTATTTTCAACAACCATTACATTCAGCTTGAAAAGGCCCTCAGTGAGGTAACCTTTTCCTACAAACATTTCATTCTTACTTATTACAACCTTATCGGAAACAAAAACACATTTAAAACCATTCTTAACAAAACAGAAGTCCAGTAGAGACTAAATCTTCCTAATCTCGGACATGAGGACGTTGTTCAAAGTCACCACTTTGCCGGAAGTCATTTTGAGAAATATCTTCCCACATCCTTCAATCTTCGCCTTTGAAGCATTTCCCATAGAAATCGTCTCATCGGGTCCAACAGGAGCATAAGAAGCAAAAGCTTCTCTAACAGCACAAACATGGCGAGTGGCTCCAGAATCAATCCACCACTGTTTAGGATT
Source organism: Nicotiana attenuata (assembly GCF_001879085.1). Classification (NCBI taxonomy): domain Eukaryota; kingdom Viridiplantae; phylum Streptophyta; class Magnoliopsida; order Solanales; family Solanaceae; genus Nicotiana; species Nicotiana attenuata. The sequence continues at coordinate 61,169 of NW_017672371.1, forward strand.
GCCCACCAAGTTGCATTCGGAAAGCATGACACATAAATCACCAACATCATCATGCTTTTCAACCATGTTTGCTTGACCCTTCTTCTTGTCTTTCTTCGGAGCACGACACTCCGTAGATTTGTGTCCAGTTTTTCCACAGTTGTAGCAGTTTCCACTGAACCGCTTCTTGCTTGGGTTGTATTTTGGTCCAGAAGCCTTGTTCCTCTTTTTTTTCTCTTCAACAATATTTGCTCCCATTATTGTTGAGTTTCCACGGCCTCTCTTTTCAGCAGCTCTGTTGTCCTCTTCGATTCTCAACCGAACAATGAGATCTTCAAGGGACATCTCCTTGCGTTTGTGTTTCAAGTAGTTTTTGAAGTCCTTCCACAAAGGAGGCAACTTCTCAATCATTGTTGCTACTTGAAATGCTTCATTGATGACAAGACCTTCAATGAAATTTCTATCGGTAAAAATACTAAGATTATTACTTTCAACATCAATATTAATTTGATTTATACCTTCAGCGAGGAGATCGTGAATAATCACTTGCAATTCCTGGACTTGGGTAATAACAGACTTGCTATCTACCATTTTGTAGTCCAAAAACTTTGCAGCAACAAACTTTTTCAACCCGGCATCTTCGGTTTTATATTTCTTTTCAAGCGCAGTCCACAGTTCCTTTGACGTTTCCACGCCACTGTAGACGTTATACAAAGTAGCCTCCAGCCCGCTTAGAATATAATTCTTGCACAAAAAATCTGAATGCTTCCACGCCTCAATCACGAGAAAGCGTTCAGTTTCTGGAGTTTCATCGGACAACACAGGAACATCTTCCTTGATGAACTCCTGGAGACTTAGAGTAGTCAAATAGAAGAACATCTTTTGCTGTCAGCGCTTGAAATCAATCCCGAAGAATTTTTCGGGTTTCTCAGCCGGTGCCAATGCTGCCGGTGTCGTTCGGCTTGTTGAGGCTTTAGCAGTCACCGTTGGAACAGCTTGGTTCTCATTCTCATTAGTCATTTCTGTAAAAGAATGACACAAACGTTAAAATCACGTAGATTTTAATAGAGTACAAAACCACAAAGGTTTTACTCTTCCAGAAACAGTAAGTACAAATACAGAAAATATAATAAATTCCTTAAGCTTGTTAGTAGACTGTATTTGTAAAATAATTCTGGAAATATAAATGAATATAAACAAAAATGAACATAAACAGAAATGACATAAAACCAATTCGAGCCCACTGAATTCACAGAGTTTCCTTAAGGAATTTAATCCCCTCCTAGTACCCAAGGTTATGGATTATTTCCTCCCAGGATAGAACGAATTACACACTGGTGTAGTGGTACTTCAAACCCCAGTATTTCAGCGAACACAAAGTTCGGTAGCAAATCACACTTACTTTTTACTTTGTTTGATGCTAAAAGTATGCAGAAGAAGGAGAGAAAACTCAGAAAATCGTAGTGAAATTCTGAGCAGAATAGTGTAGCCAAAGTTGGGCTGAAATCTGAAAAGGTGCAACTCTTCAGAATGGCTGTTTATGCAAAACGCCCACAACATAAATGTCATTACATAAATGACCATTTATTCAATAATAAAGAGGGAAAATAAAGAGGGAAAATTGAAGAGGGTAGTTACTTTTCTGTTACCAAAACAGAAAAACAGATTGGATTTAATATTAATATTTAATATTAATATTCTGTTATTAAAACAAATATTTAATAACATTTCTGTTAATATTTTATTATTAACAAATAAATTTGGTCCAAAAAGTTAATCAATCAATCGATCATTTGACCAAATCCGAATCCAAATCCGAATCCAAATCCGAAGCCGAAGCCGAAGCCGAAGCCGAAGCCGAAGCCGAAGCCGAGCCGAGCCGAGCGAGCGACGACGACGACGGCGCGAGGCTTGCCTTCTTCTCAACTCTTTAAGAGCTAGAAGAAGAGCAATTGCTTATATACCCATAAAAACCTCTTCCTCTTCCAATATGGGACAATGCCCATTTGCCAAGGGGGTGGGGGGGTGGGAGGGGGGGAGAACTTAAAATTTCATTCAAAAATTTCATTTCCCTCCATTTCCGATTCACCCTCTTTTAAGTATTTAATATATATTAATTAAATACATCCAAAACCCAACAGATAATAATAGGCGATGGAGGCAGTTAACAATGAATATGGATGATTGCATCTTAATGAAATTAAGTCTCTGTTATAGATCTTAATGATTCAGACCTATTCATACCCATTAAGTGATTATAAAGTAAAAAAAACAAACACACTTAACTATTAAGATCTGAATAATGAAGATTCAGACTTTAAAAACAAACGCATTTAATGTTTGAGATCTGAATGATTTAGATTCAGACCTTCATTAAGTGCAAACAAATGAGGCCTGAATATAGTCTTCATTAAGTGCAAACAAATGAGGCCTGAATATAGTGTATTAATTATATATAGGATAAAAAAATACTAAACAAGAAATTAATAATATCAAAATTAAAATATTATTATTTTTCCTAATACATCCTGTCACACCTCCTTTTTACACCCCTACCCCGAAGGATAAATGTATAAGGGAGTTTTTCCATTTAAAGTGACATTATTCGAAATGGGATTATTTATTTATTTTATAGAGTCGCCACTTGGGAAAGGATTGGCTTTTGGTGTCCCAAGTCACCGATTTTAAATCCCAAATCGAGGAAAATTTCGACTTCCCAATTGGAGTCTGCGAACCAGAAATTCTGAATAAGGAATTCTGTTGACCCGAGGGAAGGTGTTAGGCACCCCCGGATCCCGTGGTTCTAGCACGGTCGCTTAAATTATTATAAATGGCTAAACATCTGGTTTTTATACACATTCCCACCTATAATGCAATTTTTTGAGATTATTTACCGCTTTAATTATTTTTACGAAAGTGAACGCCGTTTAAGAGCGTGTTTTTGGATCACGTCACATGAAATGCACACGGATCCTCAACACCTCTTATTCAACGTTTTGGGATTTGGATTTGGGTCACATAAATGTGCACCCGTATTTAAGAAGGTAAGATTATTAAAAAGCGCACCTAAAATGGCTAGCGTCTTATTAACTTTGCGAGGGCCATGAAAATTCGCTAAATGGCACGCCTCGAATTCTAAGGATTTTAAAAGAAATAACTAAATGAGGGCCATGCAATTGTCATTTTATTTGGCACGGCACGCCACAAATTATTTAACGAGAAAAGACAAAAATTAACAGATTTCGCCAATTTTACCAAGAATCAAAACACGATATCAACCACTAATTGATGTACCAAAAAAAAGTTTTAAAAAAAAAATTCTCATGAAGCACACATGATACAAACATACGTTGAACTTCAACAAATTTCAACCAACATCCACATGGTCCATTACTGCTAATCCCTTCATTATTCAAACTAACTTTTGCAATTTCCTTGACTAACAAGAAGGTGAAGTAACAAACAGGAAACCAACTAAGTGACCATGATTTTTACAACAAAATATTTAGCCACCATAACAGATTATAGAACTTTAACTCTCCAAGCAAAAATGATAAAGAAGTTAACAACATGAAACTAAGATGAAGTAACAAACATGAAACCAACTAAGTGAAAATGATTTCTACAACAAAATATTTAGCGACCATAGCAGATTATAGAACTTTAACTATCCAAGCAAAAATGATAAAGAAGATAATAACGGACCTTTGAAGCCTTTCGATATATTAAGATCTTCCAACTGGCTACAAGAAGTACGCGACACTATGGCTAAACACGAACGGACTGTAAGCCGAAGACTAAGGCGGAAATTTTGAACCGGCAACCGGAAACAAACTCGAACCAGCGCTGAAACACTCAAATAGGTTTCATGGCTGCTGTTGCTGTGATAGACGAAGAAGAAGGAGTAGTGGCGATGAAGATCTCTTTGTGTGCGTGATTTTCAGGCGTTTTTGGTGCTGATTTTTGGAAGATTTTCTGCTGGATTTTCTTTGCCTTTTAGATCTGTTTTTGGGCTGATTTCCGTTGGGGAATGGGACTGATTTTGGGGTCAGAAAAAGGTTGGCTATAGCTGATGGGTTTCAAGGTGTTTTGTGGTGAATTTTTGTATAAGAATAGTGAAGGAAATGGTTAGCTCTAAGGTTCTTTCATGGCTGTTCTTGGTTGAGATTTTTATCAGGAAGAAGAGAAAGTTGGAGCCTCCTTTTTCCGTTTCTTTTCGTTAGGAAGAAGAAGATGATACTCCTTTCTCGTGCTCTCCCTTTNTATCAATTTTTATTGAGATTCATTATTCATGGATATGCTTTTTTTATAAAAAGCTTCATCTGTACAATTATAGAAAAACCAAAATTTGAGGAAAAAATACAATTAAGTGTTAATCTAATTCATTTGAATTAAAAATAGTATTTCAAATATTTAAATTATAAAATATTTGTATTATTCTAAAAATATTTAAAAATTATTATTAAATCTATTAAGGTCTTTTATTGATCAAATTCACTTCACTAGTGTACGTATAATTTCTAACACTTGAAAGTACATAAGTGCCATTTTAATTCCTTTCGAGAAAAAAAGATCCACATATAAGTAACATAGATTTCGAAGTTGACCATTTTGACAACACAAAGGAGAAAGGAGCCACCAAGACACACCCTGTCATAGCAAACCACAAGCAATACATTTGTCCACCATTGTCAACTATCATTAACCCTTTATTTCTTCTCCCTATTATTCATTTATTACTTTCATTCCTTTCCTTAACACAACTCCTTTTCATTTCCCCTCAATTTCTTTGCCTATTCTTGCAAAAGTTGAACAAGTCTTCACACCAAAAAGAGAGGAAAAAAAGGATGGGTATGCCAAGAAACACAGGCGGGGGAGGAATAGCAGTAGTGGGTATTGATATGTTAAGTGAAAGAGCAGCAAAGATGAGAGAAGCAGTACATAAGAGTCAGTCCATTACAGATAATATGGTTTCTATTTTGGGTTCTTTTGACCATCGTCTTTCTGCTCTTGAAACTGCTATGCGTCCAACCCAGGTAACCCTTTTTTCCTTAAAGTTTTGTTCTTTGATTTTTATACTTATGTTTTGTATCTTTTTCGTATGTGATCAAGAAATAGTTGCTGGGGTTTTAATCTTTTTGATTGTTTCAAATTGAAGATTTCATGTTCTTGAAATTTGGATCTAGTTTTTGCTACCAAATATATTTGGTGCCAACCACCAACTAGTAACTGTTACTAACAGAGAAAAAGGGAAATAAAAGACATGGAAAATAACTATTCAATTCAAATGTGAAAATAAAGTAGGGTGGGATATGGTTTTTTGGTGTGTGTGTGTGTGTGTGTGGGGGGGGAGGGGGGTGGTGGTGGTGGATATTTGCTTGGGAACTAAAGTGATTTTGGCTTAAAAGGATCTGAATGTGGAAAAGGATGAGATTTTCGGCCGTGTTTCATTTCAAGATTCCATTTTGAGCTAACTGAGCTAGATTGAAATTCTTACAACTGCTCTAATTTTGACTATGTAAAACAAGGTATCATTTTTTTTTTGGTGTTGGTTTTGTTGTTTTTTCCCCTCTTTTGGGGGTGCTTTATTTTGCCGGGAATCAAGTGATTTTTGGTTGAGAGGATCTGAATGTTGAAAAAGATGAGATTTTGGGTTGTGTTTCATTTCAACATTTCCATTTTGAGTCAACTGGGTTGATTGAAATTCTTACAACTGATCTGGTTTTGGTCAAGACATTAACATTTTTGGTCATTTTCAGTTTTGCCATTTATTGATTGGTACTCAATCTGCTCTATGTAGATTAGGACTCATGCTATTCGGAAGGCTCATGTGAACATTGATAAGACTTTGAAGGCCGCCGATGTTATACTCTCCCAATTTGATCTTTCCCGTCAGGTTTGCTTTAACTTCTGATTTTTGTCATTGCTTTGTTGTTAGAGTTCTGTTGAATATTTTGGGATTTCACAATTAATGATTGCCTTGCAGTGTCGAAATTAGTTAATAAAAATAACTAATCTTTCAGATGCTCACCAATTTGATTCCTAACTGAGATTTTATATGGAGATGATATGGGTAGTGCCTAATTTTACAATAAATTTCAAATTTCACCAGCAGGAATTATCCATATGTATCCCAAAACAAAAAAAGAGAGTAGTTTGAGGCTGAGTTTATTTACAGTAGACCCCAATTGACTTTGGCCTTGACTCGTAAAAGATGTTAGCAAAAGAACAGAAAAAGTTTTTAGGATTTTCACTTATAAAAAGTTGCCTTCTGTAGAATATTTTTGCTGGATAAATAGTGGCAGTCCTTTGTTTGATGGAATTTGTCCAAACTCCAAACTTTGTGGTTCACCTCTACTGCCAGTGTAGTAGTATTGCTTTTAATTTTGGGATCTTTGCACAAATAGCCGGCCAGATTCATTGTTTATTTTTATTCGCTGGTATACATAGATTATGCACTGATTATACACAGTTATACACATTACATATGGATTATGTATATAATATATTATACATCCACATGCTATTTTTAGTTTATGGACTTGGGTGAGCGGCTATTTAGATTAGTTCTTCTTTATTTTTTGATGACCAAGAAATCCCCGAGGTACAGTAGTCACATGGTTTGAAATAAAGCATTTAGATGGGCCTAAAATGAGCACTTTCACATTTTCCCCCCTACCAACCAAAAGGGGCACCTCATCACCCACGCCTTCTTGGCGTGCACCTCACTTTAATATTTTTTGGAGGGTTTATTCTCAAGGACTCTTGTATGAGTTAGTCATTAATACTTGTTGCCTGTACTTCTTGGAATAGAAAATATAGTTACTTGCTACATTTGGGTCAAAGGAATTATTGTCACTATAAAAAAGGTAATCATGACTCCAACAGGTGCTATTCAACCCATTGGAATTTCCTTTCGCCGCTAGCATTATAATTTGGGCATTTGAGAACCCCGCCTCATCCTATTTTTTCAACAACGATCCTTTAGCAGTTTTTAGTAATTGCACTCGACATTATGGAATTGGAATCGCTTCGGACAGCAATGAAAGAGGGAATCATGGGTGGTATTGCTACCTTTGACTAGTAAACACTACAGCTTTTTCTAGAGTCAAATGATTTTAACTGGAAATGGTTTCAGAATGGGGGTTTTTCTTTGTGTTAGAGATGTAGGGTAAACACAAATCCTCTCTGGCGGTTAAAAAGGAAAAGGGAAAAAAAGAAAGATCCACCATCGAAATGTGGTTCTCCCTTTCTAGTCTGATACAAAGTTGAGTTACTTTTGAAATATTCTTTTTGAACTTGGAGCTGCTCAACTCATGGTTCCATCATATGTAGGCAGAGGCGAAAATACTTAAAGGCCCACACGAGGACCTAGAAAGTTACCTTGAAGCAATTGAACAACTGAGAAACAACATTCGCTTCTTCAACAACAACAAAAGCTTCAAGAGTAGTGATGGAGTGCTCAATAGTGCAAATAGCTTACTTGCCAAGGCTATTTCAAAGCTTGAAGAGGAGTTTAAGCAGTTGTTGTCATCTTACAGGTTTGTTGGCATTCTTAACATTCAAAGTATAATTATTATTCTTTTTTATAGAAAGTAAACCATTCAGAGTATTATTCTTTCTCATCCAAACAGAAAAAGTATATATTTCATAATTTTATCTCGACACCTTCTCCTTTTCTTCCATTTATTCCTTTTGTTTGTTCTCTCCGTTCGTAATTTCTTTTGTCCTTATGTGTGGGATTATCGTTTTTTCAATATTCAAGTATCAATGTCATAGTGATTATAGTGTACTTCTTACCTTTCAAGTTTCATGTAAAATTGTAGCTGTAACAATTTATGGAAACTAAATATTCAATTACTCTTCAGGTTGACCTTTATGTGGGCTGTTATTGTGGCTTTTACTAACATTTTTGGGTTTGAGACTCGAGCATTTTGTGACTAGTCTTCTCATAAAGATGTTACTGTCTGTTTAACAATCCTATTGTTTGGGCTTATGTTCTCAATCTTCTCTCTGGTCAATGGATCTATATACACTAAATATGTTTTGCCAATGAAGTTCTGCTCTAGTGGTAAAAGTTAAGCCCCAAAGAGCTCGAGGTTATAGGCTTCTCCCTAAAAGTAGGGTAAGTTGTGTTGTGTATCATAGTAAGTTCTAACAGAAGTTTGGATGGCTTTATATTTGTCTTGTCCATGCTGTTATTCATCACTTGCTTTGCAATAGTTTTGCGTTATACTCCTGCTCGCTAAGCAGTGGTGAATGTGGGGGGTTTTATATTTGTCCGTGTGTATGCTGTTATTTATTTCTTGCCATGCTATTGTTTTGCTTTTCAATTGAGCTTTGACTAAATCTGAGTTCTGCTTTTTCAGCAAACCTGTTGAACCAGAACGTCTTTTTGAATGCCTTCCAAATTCAATGCGGCCATCATCTGGATCACCAGGAGAATCTAATGGTAAGAACCATTTGTCAAGTAGTCACGCTGAGCATAATAACGGAACAGATAATACCGTCTATACACCACCAACTCTTATCCCTCCAAGGATCCTGCCGCTACTGCATGATCTAGTCCAACAGATGGTTCAAGCTGTTCATCAACAGCAGCTGGTAAAAATATACAGGTAAATATCTGTTGTTTAACCGTAGAAATTTGAATTATATGTGATCTTGAAGCATCAGAATTTTGTGTTAGATCCACCCATTGCTGTGAAAAAGCTGAATCTTTTCTTTATTAAGCCAGAATAAGGTTACTCGAAAACCTTGGAAAATTTAAAGAAACAAAGAAAAAGAACAAAATAATTGCTTTGGTTGTGATTCTAGAAATTAATGTTATGTTTAAGAGATACAGCGCTACTCATGAACCTAGTTTCAACGTACAAGTTGGCTAAGTTGCTCCGACATGGCAATTTAGGTGCCGCACCCGTGTCGACACGACACTAGTATGGGTGTGGGTATGGGATCCGTACCGGATCTGGTCAAACAATTTTGGGTACTTTGACCACAATGGACGGAAATATTCGACACGAGATACAATTTGATTCCCAAAATCAGAACCAAAACTAGGATAAATTTGAAGAAAATATCATACCTTATCTAAGAAATCAATCCTTTACTTATCTATAACTTGAGAATATCAAGAAATCCACACTTTACAAGTTATACTTAGGTATTCCACAAAATTTATCATAATTTAAAGATATTTTTTATATTTTTAGTCGGATCCTCGCACCCGTCCGTATCCGTACTAGGATCCGTGTCCCCGAATCTTAGAATTTACATCTCGAAGGATCCGACATCTAGATCCGCACCCGTATCGGACACCCGCACCCGTGTCCGAGCAACTTAGCAAGTTGGAACCCCTAGTCAATGAATGACGTGATTCTTTTTTGTGTGTGTGTGTTTTGGTGGGGGGGGGGGGGGGGATGCAGGATTGTAGTCTCTTTAGTGGAGTCATAATGGGATACCGTTGTTGGATTGGTAGAATGAGTTGATGGGAAGCATTTCGGTTCTGCTGATGTTCTTATATTGTGAATTTGTGATTGACCTGAGATTGGAAGATTGAGTTGGAAAAAATAAAGGGTGAGGTGTAAGTATCATTACGGCGAATTCAGTCTTGTCATGGAGTGGACATGGTGCTTCCTTTTGCTATTGCTGTCTGTGTAAAAAGTTTCTTGTGTTTTTGTTGTTTGTAGTATTATGAAGATTCTTATATACATCTCGCATCAATTTTCTGTTAAAGCAAATTCTTCCTTTAGTTCCTCTGCTGCCTTCTTTTCTCATTCTTTCAATTTATAAATTGCTGCCATAGGGATACCCGTTCTCCTGTTCTGGAAGAAAGTCTTCGCAAGTTGGGAGTGGAAAAACTTAGCAAAGATGATGTCCAGAAGATGCAATGGGAAGTTCTGGAATTTAAAATTGGAAACTGGATTCATTTTATGCGGATTGCTGTAAGTTTTCTCTAACAACCTCAGTAAGTTGGGAAAAAATCGGCATTTGACTATCTTATGATAACAGGTCAAATTGTTATTTGCTGCGGAGCGAAAAGTTTGTGATCAAATGTTTGAAGGATTTGAGCACCTCAAAGATCAATGTTTTGCTGAAGTTACTACTGGGAGTGTTGCTGTGCTGCTTAGTTTTGGTGATGCAATTGCCAAAAGCAAAAGATCACCTGAGAAGTTGTTTGTGCTTCTAGATATGTATGAAATAATGCGGGAACTTCATTCAGAGGTATGAACATTAGCAACAGGCTTTGATTTATTAGATTGTGGCAAAGTGGAAAAGGTCAAGAGTAAAATATAGTCTAAAATTTTCATTAAACCTTTGTTGCTGAAGTCCTCAATCAAGAATCAATGTCTTTAATGTGGTGACAATTGACATTGGTTTACTTGCTACCTTGTATAGTTTAAGCAAGTTGTTAATAGATATTTGCTACAGATAATGCTCTTTAATTGAGGGTGTTAATATATTACTTGACTCACATGATTGATAATTAAGCCAAAACATGCACCTGGTTCTTTGATAAAGTAGTAACGGGCTTCTATACGGTTGTTCCATCTTACCTTATACTTGTAGGCTTAAAAGCTGCCTACCATCCGGAAGATATAATAATCTCAAGTTATGCTAGTCTGTTGCTGAAAGACTACTGACTATTTAATGGATATGGCCCCAAATGAAATTTTGCATGGTCTGAAACCATGGTGATGACATGACTAACAAATGGAATATCAGTACCTACTGGAAAAGTATGGTGTAAGTGAAGTAAGCATACGGAATCTTAGTAGCTCAGTTGGTTGCCTGAATTTTCACCTGGTGGTGAGGGTTCGAGTATATGTATATATATATTTGCGCTGAATATCGTTTGACTTATTTTGGCTTAAACAGGCCTCTCTTAGAGGTCTACTGCATTTCTCTGGTTGCATCCTATGTCTATCTAATGCATCCCACAATGTTTTAGGTGTATTTTTTTCATCTTTGTCAACTTTGTAATCTGTTATCAGCCTTCTGGTTTAATACACATGAATATTGTGGATTTTCTGCAGATTGAATTACTTTTTAGAGGTAAATCTTGCAATGAAATCAGGGAATCTGCCTTTGGTTTGTCAAAGCGACTTGCTCAGACAGCCCAAGAAACCTTTCGTGATTTTGAAGAAGCTGTCGAGAAAGATGCAACCAAAACCGCCGTATCAGATGGAACTGTCCATCCCTTGACGAGCTATGTGATTAATTATGTGAAGTTCCTGTTCGAGTAAGTTGTCTCAACTAAATGATGTTTTTTATATATTCATATAATTAGAAGCTTCTTGATACTACTATACATCTATACCATGTTTCTTCACTAGCTAGTGGAACAACTTGTAGCGTGCTTTACCCAGCTTATCTCTTTAATGTGCCGTAAAATAAGAAGTTTCTGCAACTGGGAGAATTGTGTGAAAGTAGTTCAAACTACCATGTCTTGCCTTCTGGTTGTCTTGATTGTTTTTCGCTCTAAAGGGGTGGATGGACAAGATGCTCGATTTAAAGTTTCATGGATGTTGATGGTTTCACGAATAAATGCATTAGAAAGACAAGTTACAGATCTACTGATCTGGAAGTGAGGTGTATGGATAGCGAGCTTAGGTCCTGAGGCATTTAAAAATTTATAAAACACTCACAAAAGCAGAGCACGAGGGTTGAGTGGAAGAATCTTTTAGCTATGTGAATTTACATGCAAAATTGATCATAAAATATTAAGGAACTCACAAATTGCTGCATCACAAGACTATAAAGCAGTTACTGGAATCAAGCTTTTGGCTTGATGTGAGTTGGCTGGTGCCTCAGAGGTAAGGAGCATGCTATTGAACGTAATGTTGTGAGAAAAGGAAACCAGAGGGTATGGCCTATCGTTCTAAATGCGGTGATGTCGGTGCTATCGAGCAACAATCACTGCTGTATGTTTGCTAGTAAAGAACACATCAAATATAAGATCAAACGAGAGTTTGGTTTTCCTTCTTTGGCTAAAAAAATGCTCTAGGTAGGAAGTTTCCGGCAGTGATTGCAAAAAATAGAAGGAAGAAACCATATAGGGGATGCGGGGTGAGGTAATAAGGGTATAAAAAATAATATACCAAAAGACGATCATAATGTACATATGATTTTCCCAACTGGTTGAGATCTATGTTGCTCGGATTCTCCGAAAATTTTGCCGGGTGCGGGTCGGATCCTCCAAAAGTAGTGTATTTTTGGAGGATCCGCCACGGGTGCGGCATCATTTTGGAGAGTCCGCGCAACATAGGTTGAGATACCAGCAAGAATAGTGTGAAAGGTATCCGCCATTTGTCTAGAGTGCAAGAATCAAATGTTACTCGTGTATTATTTACCCTAGTTTCTGTTGGTAGAATGGCTATTTTTGCTTCTGTTTAGTTTTAGCGGCTACAGTGCTTCGTGCTTTATAACTATCTGACACGAAGGGAGATAAAGGAGCTTTTACTTTGTTAAAATGTTTGTTAGATGTGTAACTGCGGAGATCTTGTCCTCAGCTGTTACACCTCTTCTCTGCTTAAACAATTAAGTATACTTCTGTTTGAAACTAAATATAACCAAACCTGACTGTGTGGTTCTTTCTGTTCAGCTATCAATCGACATTGAAACAACTGTTCCAAGAGTTTGAAAATGGAGATTCAAATTCTCAACTAGCTTCCGTTACAATGCGCATAATGCAAGCTCTTCAAACCAATTTGGATGGGAAATCTAAGCAGTATAAGGATCCAGCTCTTACTAACTTGTTCCTTATGAACAATATTCACTACATGGTCAGATCTGTTCGCAGGTTTGTTACATGCTCGGTGACTGCCTTAGTAGTAGTATATTTGCTTGAAAATTGGCGGTGCTTATAATTTGTTTCCTTCTAGGTCTGAAGCCAAGGATTTATTGGGTGACGATTGGGTTCAAAGACACCGGAGAGTTGTACAGCAACACGCAAATCAATACAAAAGAATTACTTGGGCAAAGGTATTGATTCTCTTGCCTCTCCCTCCCCATTATTTCTTTTCTGAAAGAAAGTAAAAAAGGAAGAAAAAGGAGACACAGAAATAGCAACAAATTTTAAAATATGAGCTTACTCTCTGATCTGCAACATTTATTAATGCTATTCAAAGTTGAAGTTAAGTTAGTGATAATACCATAAGGGGTTAAGTTTGACATGATGATATGTGTGGGCATTATCTTCATTAATTTTCTCTTATTTGCTGCTCCAGTTGTGATGTCTAATTACGGTCACTTGAGTTACTTTATGTTTTTATGAAATTTTCTGTGGTGGTATTTGCTATTTGTTCTTTCTTTTTCTTTCATGTTTCCGAAAATATGTCTCCTACAAAGGGAACACTACTAAATATTATAAGTAATGCCTCTCAAATAGATAGAAGCATATTGGTGAAACACCAAAACACTAGAACACTAAATCTTTGGCACTTTCATATGTGGTATAAATTATCTCTACATCAATGAGTAAACTATGTGATTGTTAGAAAAGTTGCACAATAAACTACCTATTGCTTTTCTTTTATACATCCAACATCATCATCATCATCATTCTTTTGGTATTTTCGTGCAATTATCCTGGTTATTTTGATTTGTTGTTCTCCTTCCGGGATTCTAGGATCGAGTGAACTTATCCGAAAAGATAGGTTTTGCATTAGCTAATCATAGTCAATAACTTGTTTTTATTTTGAAGTAGATTCTGCAATGCCTCTCGATTCAAGGGCTAACATCATCTGGGGGCAGTAACTCTATGGGTGTAGACGGACAAAATAACAGTGGAGTTTCAAGAGCGCTTGTAAAAGAAAGGTCCATTTCTTTAACCAAGTTAACTTCATGTTCAGATAAATATCTTCATTCTAGTCCGCTAAGCATTTGGTCACTTTTTACAGGTTGAAGACTTTCAATATTCAATTTGAGGAACTTCATCAAAGACAAAGTCAATGGACAGTTCCAGACACCGAGTTACGAGAATCATTGAGGCTTGCAGTTGCTGAAGTCTTACTGCCTGCATACAGATCTTTCATCAAACGATTCGGGTATGATATCTTAACCAATTATGTTTGTGTTTATTTTTGGTATGATGGTTTTCGGAAAACACTTGAATCACTAGAGGATTGTTGATGAATTGATACATTTCGAAATGTGTGATTATTAGCATCCAAAATTAGTTGCCTCAAACTTTATGTTTACTCAGTTTGGCTGGTAAATGATTTTGTATGTGAACCATTACTTTGTCGCAAGTAGCAATTATTCTTATTCTGATGATTGAATGTATTTTTTTGCTATAGGCCAATGGTTGAGAATGGTAAGAATCCCCAAAAGTATATCAGGTACTCGGCTGAAGATCTTGAACGTATGCTTGGTGAATTTTTTGAGGGTAAGACGTTGAATGAGCCAAAACGATGAACCTCAGACTAAAAAAGCTAGCTTCATTCAACACTATCTTATGCTGATCCGCAACGTAGTTGTTACCTGATTGAGTTCTTTCGCCGAGTTGATGGGGGACATCTGGTTCTTTGTTTACTACTTCTGTGGTGTAGTATCTGCAGGTTGCAAGAAAAGTTTCAGGAAATAAAAGTGACAAGAGTATATATGATATGAGAACTGTAAAATGTAGTGTTTTCTTTTAATTTTCTCTAGTGGTACAAGTGTTTAACATGACATGTAACATTTTGTACAGAAAAATTTGTCTTTATTCGTTCATATAGGCTTTTTTGCGTTTTTTTTGATATGTGACAGCTATTCTACGATTGAAGTAATAATGCTAACTGGGTTCTCCATAGCGGCAGAGGCGAATCCAATATTTAAATTTAAACGATTCAACTTTTACGATTTCAGCATTAAATTCATCTAAACTATGGTTCAATCATAAGATTTGTCGAGATTTTAGTAGGTTTTTCAATACTATATATTTATATTTTGTGTTGAAAGTTATGGCCGGTAGGCTACACTCCTTTCCCCCCCTGGATTGCGGCGCAAAATGATCATATTTGTGTAAATTTCCCTTGGAATATTATTACTTGCATTTAAGACTTAAGTCCAATGTTAAACTTAAATCCTTGAAATTTAAACGCCCATCAAACATAACGTAAAAATGTTTCGTTGAAAGATAGAGATCTTTGTCGGGGAACTTGTAATTTCCATTGAAATATGCCCTTGTAGTGTTGTTCTAGGATGCTTTGTTTGGCAATTTGGTTTGGTTGAAATCATAAGTTGCATATGTTTTCTTTTGGAGTAACAAATTGTACATTTATTTCTGTACATTTCACCTAACATATCGTACACTACTGTTTTTTAACAATTTTTTTGGGGTACATTTCACCTAACAAACCTGCACCGGTTGGCTGAGTTAGTTAAGTGAGTGATTTTTCACTTGGGAGATCAGAGATCAATTCCCTCACTAACAGAAGTAGGTTATCCAGTATGCACTCAAAGGTAGCGGCTGCCGAATTTTCCAAAACAAAAAAATTGTATATTACTAAGATAAGCGGGTGTAATTACTAGTATTTCATCTTCGAATAATGAATTGTACAAATATCCAAGTACTAGAAGGTTGACAAGACTTAAACACCAAAGGGTCAAACCACCATTTTTAATAAGATATTTCGAGTAGAAATGTCAACTTTTAGACACAAATCCGATTTAATCAGGACGAAGACAGGCAAATCTACGTACTCCGCACTCCATAAATTAAATGTGAAGTTAGAGAAGCTAAATCCGAAGGGTCTTGGTTTAAAGTACCGAGAGAAAGGGAGACCACTTAATGGATCATAGGCTTAATTAGGGGTGCAACGGTGGTTAAAAGAAAAAAGTTAATCATCCACATTATCCATTAAAAATAGGTTGAATAATAAACTTTTTAAAAACGGGTCAAATATGGATAAGAACCATATTATCCATTTAGAAAATGGATAACCAAAATTTTGCCGCCAAAGGTCTGTCCATATTAGCGACCAAAGTTGGTCGCTAAGGGGAAAAATATTTCATATTTATTTTATAAAAATTACCGACCAAAGTTGGTCGGTAAAGTGGTCAACAGGTTGACCCAGATGGTCAGCATTGTGTAGACGAAGAAAATTTTACATTACCGACCAACTTTGATCGGTAATGTGGGACCCGGCTAAAAAATTTTAATAGTTATATTATTATTTAAAATATTTTATAAAATATAAAGAAATCTTATTTAAAATTACCGACCAAAGTTGGTCGGTTAATACAGGGGAATCATTTACCGACCAACTTTGGTAGCTTTTTTTTTTTAATATCCGGAAAGTCATCGACCAACTTTGGTCGGTTATTTGGTCAACATTTGTCAAAATTTAAATCACTTTTATATTTACTATCTAAATAATATAAATGTAATCCGTTAACACTTTTGTAATACAAGGGATGAATACACTAACATATACTATAACATGCCATATATGTAGTTAAAGTAGTACAACGAAGCGTGTTATATATATATATATATATATATATATAGGTGAAACGTTTTGTTTTTAATATTCAACGAATGCATGAGTAAAGATTATAAGTCGAAATGAATCAATTTACAAACAGAATATATTGTGAATAAATTTATATATACTATTAGGATCTTCCACAAGTCTATCAATTCCCTAAAAAGAACCGACCCTTATCTATATAGCTATAGATATAGATATAGGGGAACGTTTTTATTTTAATAATTCAAAGCGATGCATCTGAGTAAGTTAGTAAGTCCGATGAATAAATTTACAAACAGATATATTTGATGAATAAATTATATATACTAATTAGGATTCTTCACAAGTCTATATAGATAAGGGTCGGGTATCTTTTATGGGATTGGATAGACTTGTGAAGATCCTAATTAGTATATATATTTTATCATCAAATCTGTTTGTAAATCGATTTCATTGAACTTATAACTTACTTAGATGCATCGTGAAATTATTAAAATAAAACTTCTCACCCATATATATATATATATATATATATATATATATATATATATATATATATATAAATTAATTAATTATTCGTACGTACGTAGTAATGTATAAGATTGATCATCAATTACAATATAGTTTATGTGTGTGTGAGAAATTACTCATATACTTAAATATAATTATTTATAATAATTGTAGTTAAATAAAATAAATATTTATAGTTATTAATAACTTTTTTATAGCTTATAATATGTTAAAAAATAAAAACAAAAAAAAAAATTAGTTTTTTTAAGAAAACCGACCAAAGTTGGTCGGTATTTGGTCAAATGGTCAACACTTAATGTACCGACCAAAATAGCGACCAACTTTGGTCGGTAATTCTGAAAATCAGAAACTAAAAATGGGTTTCCCCCTATTTCTCTTATTTTCTTCCCCAAAATTTTCTAACCCCTCCCTATTCCCTGTCACGACCCAAAATCCACTAAGGGTCGTGATGGCGCCGGACACCACTGTCAGGCAAGCCAACCAAAATACTTAATTAAATTCTCGTTTTAATACTCTTAAAATCTATGATTTTCCTTCAAATTTACCAATTAAAAAGATGATCGTCTCAAATCAAATTTAAATAATAAGCAGTTAATACAAAATACTTCATAACCATCCCAGAACCCGGTGTCACAAGTGCATGAGCAATTTTTAAGAAATCGAATAAAGTACAACAGCTGTCTGGAATACAATTCGGACAGAAAATAAATAAAATTATGAGAGAGTCTATACTAGCTGCGGGTCGCCTCGAGGGAATACAGCTCACCTAGTCTCCGTGTCACCCATACTGCAACGCCCAGTAGGCCACTAGAAGTACCTGCACCTCTGCAACAAAATGCACAGCAAGTGTAGCATGAGTAAGAAAATAACGTGTACTCAGTAAGTATCCCGCCTAATCTCGAAGAAGTAGAGACGAGATGGCAACTTCGACACTTACTAATGGTCCAATAATAATATTATTAATGCGATAAATCACAGATTTATTAAGAACAACAGTAAATTCGAATGAGTCACAAACAGGTAAGAATCCCTTTTTGTTGAAAGTCTCCGGATTCATAATCCACTAATTAACAATTTTCTCAAGTCTGGGAGAGCAGATGTCAGTATCAACAAATATCAAGGCAAGCAATACAAGCATGTACAACTCATGCCGAGGTCGTACGGCCCGATCCAACATAATTATAAAATGTGCACTACCGAGGGTCGAACGGCGTGAACCATAGATGCGTCTATTACCCCGTTCGCGAACCATACATGCGATGCGGTCAGTTTTAAATAAACAATCACCCTGCTCGCGAACCTTACATGCGACGCAGGTACACATAGAAATACATGCTCAAACAGCAAATTAAGAATTTATCGGGGAACATTTATCCAAATAAAAACCAATTCTCTTTTATTGATTTAAGAAAATGAAGTTTAACCCTCTTAGAAATTCATTTACCAATTCGATAACATTTAAGAAATTCAACTATCAATAAGATCACAAATATTCCAAGTATAGCATGCTTTTGGGTCCTAGACTACCCGAACTTACACATATTAGTAGCTACGCACGGACTCTCGTCACCTCGTGCGTACGTAGCCCCCACAAATAGGAGCACATAATCAATTATTTCACCTATGGGGACAATTCCCTCTTATAAGGTTAGAAAGGAGACTCACCTCGCTCCGAAGATCCATAACCGGCATCCCACGCCCTTCCGAAGACTCGAATCGATGCTAAATGCTACAAAGATAGCCAATAATTATGCAAATCCATTAATATATGCTCAATTACTCATTACAATCCAATTTATTACAATTCCTAACCCCGATCGAAAAGTTGACAAAAATGCCCTCGGGCCCACGTGCCCGGATTCTGAATTTTTTCGAAGAACAAGTTTACCCATAACCCCACGGACTCAAATATATAATTTACTCTCAATTTCATACCCAAAATCGTGGTCAAATTCCAAGAATATAAATTTCTAGGTCTTCCCACCAAAATCCCAAATTTCTACCAATTTTATGCTCAAATCCGTACGTAATCAATGTATTTAACTCAAGATAGGTGGGGATAGCTTACCTTATCATTGATGATGAAAACCCCCTCTTGAAACCCTCCAAGAATCACCCAAACCAAGAGAAAAATGAGAGAAAATGGCCAAATCCCGACTTTTGAAACACTCACTGCCTCCAGTACTTTCGCACCTGAGGTCTATTGACCACTTCTGCGGTCCCGCAGATGCGGACCATTTGCCGCTTCTGCGATCTTCCCCCAAGCCTTCAACCTCCGCATCTGCACTTCTTCTTACGCAGGTGCGGTCCCGCATCTGTGGCAAAATGACCGCATCTGCGGTCCCAACCCAGCCGTCCATTTCCGCCTCTGCGGCACGAAGGCCGCACCTGCGGCCCAAGTCTCGCAGGTGCGGTTATACCAGCAACCAGCAACTTCAGCCTTTTCCAAAATTCTATTTTTGATCCGTTAACCACTCGGAATACACCCGAGGCCCCCGGGACCCCAACCAATCATACCAACAAGTCCCAAAACACATTACGGACTTGCTCGAGGCCTCAAATCATATCAAACAACACTAAAATCACGAATCGACCCCCAATCCAAGCTTTATGAACTTTAGAATTTCAAACTTCTACTTCCGATGTTTAAACCTATCAAATCACGTCCGGATTGACTTCAAATTTTGCACACAAGTCATATTCGATATTACGGACCTACTCCAACTTTCGGAATCGGATTCCGACCCCGATATAAAAAAGTCCACCTCCGATCAAACTTCTCAAAAACCTTCAAATTTCTATCCTTAGCCAATTGGCTCCAAAATGCTCCATGGACATCCGAATTCACTTCCGATCGCGCTCCCAACTCCAGAATCACCATAAAAAGCTACTCCCAGACTCGGAATCCCAAACGGACATCGATAACACTGAATTGCACTTCAACCCAAACTTATGAAATTTCTTCCAAAATGCTAACTTCCACAATAGGCGCCAAAACGCTCTCGGGTCACCCAAAACCCGATCCGGGCATACGCCCAAGTCCGAAATCATCATACGAACCTACTGGAACCTTCAGATCCCGATTCCGAGGTTGTTTACTCTGAAATCCAATCCTAGTCAATTCTCACAACTTAAAGCTTCCGAAATGAGAATGTCCTCTCCAAGTCAACTCCAAACTTCCCGAAATTTAATTTCGACCATGCGTACAAGTCATAATGCCTGAATTGAAGCTGCTCATGGCCTCAAACTGCTGAACGGAGCGCTAGAGCTCAAAACGACCGCTCGGGTCGTTACATCCTCTCTCACCTAAACATACGTTCGTCCTCGAACGTGCTAGGAACTGTGCTGGGGTTGTCTGGAATCACTATTTAACACCTCGAGCACCTACCCGTGATACCACAACTCAGTTGGGCACCCTGGTTCGGTCAATCTGAAGATATCCTTTTTCACTTAAGCAAATAAGCCTTAGAGCCCAATTCCATCATCCAGAATTCTCTGCCAGGCCTGTTCCAACATACGCTCACCGTATCAATAACTACACGCAACACCAAAACATGACTGCATATCTTAGCTAATTCACACCTTGCACCACTTTTCTCACAGGACCACAATAGAATTCTCTGATTGAATAAATCGAAGTTCCACAAATCTGATGCTCCCATTGCACCTCACGACCAACATAGGTCTCACTCTAACTCTTACAATACCGCAAAGACGGAAGAGGTGTGTAGAAATTCATAACCAACTGCCGAGCCAACAATTTATCAGGCCTATACTCCTGACAAGAACCATGACCTCATTCTGAACCAAATAATGGTATTTGCTCCTTAATATACTTCATGTAATCAGATTGCACTGATCCTAAATCCAATGATCTCGTCTCACCCAGTACGAACCGCTCAGGCAATAAGCCACGCCGGACGTGCTCAAAAGTCTCATATGATGCCATAATGTGCCAATAGGATATGAACCCGAACGTGACAAAAGGAAAATGAACTCTGAAAAGGAAATCCAATTACCCCGCTCGCGAATCATGCATGCGACGCGGTCAATGTAATTAATCAAACACCCCGCTCGCGAATCATATATGGGACGCAGGCACACAACAAATAAGAGCTTTCCTCAGGAAAAATAGGAAACAAATGCATAAAAATAACTATAGGGAACTGTACTCAACATCATACTGTTGTGGCGCGCAGCCCGATCTAAACAACATACCTATGGCGGCGTGCCACCCGGTCCACACATAAAATTCACATATGGAGGTACACTGTCACGACCCTAAACCCAGACCCGGTCGTGATGGCGCCTCTCGTGAAGACAAGGGCAGCCGACACATTTCCAATTCGAAGTTAAACAGCTAAGCAGCAACATAACAGGCTAAAACACGATTTAATAACGCTAAACAGCGGATAATATCATAACAATTCGCGGAATACAACCCAACACAGCCCAAACCAGGGTGTCACTAGTCATGAGCATCTACTAAATCTAAATACAACTGACAAAGTCTGGAATGTACTAAGTATAAACTAATAAAATAAGGAGGGAGTAAAGCAGTGCTGCGAACGCCGGAAGCTACCTTGCTAAACTCCGATAACTCTGCCTCCGATCAGTCAAAACCCGCTACCGGGTGTAGAATACCTGAATCTGCACACATGGTTCAGGGAGTAAAGTGAGTACTCCAACTCAGTGAGTAATAATCATAAATAAAGACTGAGTGATAAGAAATCACGGAAAGTGCATCCACATGCTGTATAGAAGTGGTACAAAACCAGTAAGATAGCAATGAAGCTGTAAAATCCCTTAAAACATCTTAGCTCAGTTTAAAACTCTTTGAAAATGGCTTTTTCAACAGTTACGCAAATGAATGTAGAACAACTAGTACAGATAAGCATAGAAATCCGCCCCTGGGGCACAAATACACAATTAAGCAAGTAAATGACAGGAAAATAAGAAAGATAAGCACATAAGGTTCGCCCCTCGGGCACAATGTCAACAAATCCGCCCCTCGGGCAATATCTCAGAACAGTACCAGCCCCTCGGTCTATATCACACATCACACTGGGTACCCACGCTCACTGGGGGTGTGCAGACTCCTAGAGGGGCCCCATTCAGCCCAAGCGCAATATCAAGCCATCTCGTGGCATCATAAACAAGACCTCTACCTCATATCAATATCAAGCCACCTCGTGACGTACAATCTCAGGCCCTCGGCCTCATAATCAGTATCAGTGTATCACCGCTGCGGCGTGCAACCCGATCCCATAGTATCCTCACAACACAGGCCCTCGGCCTTACTCAGTCAAAAACCACATAAGCCTCTCGAGCAACAATAAAACAGTGTTTCTCAGCCCAAAACATCATTTAAATATCATTTGAGTATTAAAACTGAGTGAACATGGCTGAGTTTTGAAAACAGTGAAAAATAACATGACTGAGTTCAAGTAACAAGTCAAAACAGTGAGGAAATATCAACAAAAACCCCGGAAGGGTTCAAATAGTTGGCACGGAGCCCAAATATGGCATGCAGCCCAAATAACGATGATAACAAATAGATTTCAGTCAAATACGCAGTAAAATCATCAATTGGGATGGACCAAGTCACAGTCCCCAATAGTGCACGACCCCACGCTCGTCATCAAGCGTGTGCCTCACCTCAATATAGCACTACGATGTGCAATCCGGGGTTTCAAACCCTCAGAACATCATTTACAACCATTACTCACCTCGAACCGGCTACATCTCTAGCTCGCGACACCTTTGCCCCTCGAATTGGCCTTTGCGCGCGTCGAATCTAACCAAAATCAGAACGAGGGCATCAAAATATGCTAAGGGAACAAAGCCCAAGTGAAAACAATCAATAACGGGCACTAATCCCGAAATTAGCAAAACCCGAGCCCCAGGCCAACTCCACGAAACTCAGAAATTTTCACATCAATAAATTCCTCGTCTCCCCATGAGTTCATACATATCAAAAATACTAAAATCGGAGTCCAAATGACACCTCAAATCCCCATTTAAAGGCCTCTTAAACTCAAGCCCTAATCCTCCATTTTTGCCCTTTAATTCCTTTAATTTCAGCCCTAAATTCATGAAATACAACCATAGAATTGAGTTTTTAGGTCCAAATTTCCTTACATTAACGAAGTCTCTTGATTTCTCTCTTCGGAATCGCCCAAAAAGCTCCAAGGTCGAAGGCAACAAAGGGAAATAACCCAAAATCGCGAAATGAAATAACATATATGGTCTGCCCAGGCCTTTCCGCATCTGCGGTCCAAAACCCGCTTCTGCGGTACCGTATATGCGGTCAAATCCCCCGCTTCTGCGGTTCTTCACTTAAAACCCAAAATCGCATCTGCGATTGAACTTCCGCATCTGCGGCTTCGCAGATGCGGCCTTCTTGACCGCTTCTGCGGTATCTGCTCATCTGGCCAATTTTTGCTTCTGCGACAAATCACCCGCATGTGCGGCACCGCATCTACGGTTCCCAATCCGCAGATGCGAAAATACCAGAAGCAGCAATATTAGCTCCTGCAACAAAATTCCAATCTCTCCGAAATCATTCCGAAATCACCCCGAGGACCCCGGGACCTCAACCAAAAGCACAAACATATTCTAATATCTTATTCAAACTTGTACCAACCTTCAAATCATCTCAAACAACATCAAAACACCCAAAACACATTGGATTCAAGCTTAAGTTTCTAAAAATCTTCCGAAATACGCTTTTGATCAAAAACCCAACCAAACCACGTCCGAATGACATGAAATTTTGCACACACATCCCAAATGACATAATGAAGCTACTGCGACTCTCGGAATTTCATTCCGACCTGTATATCAAAATATCACCTATCAACCGGAAGCCGAAATCTTAATTTCGCCAATTCAAGCCTAAACCTTCCACGGACTTCCCAAAATGCATTCCGATCACGCTCTTAAGTCCCAAATCACCTAACGGAGCTAACCAAATCATAAAATTTCCGATTCGAGATCATATACAAACAAGTCAAATCTTGGTCAAACCTTTCAAATTTTAAGCTTCAAACTGAGAACTGTTCTTCCAAATTCATTCCGATTACCCTAGAAACCAAAACCAACGACTACATGAGAATAATACACCACAAGGGGCAAGTCATGCCCAGGAACTGACGAACAAAGTGCAAAAACTCAAAACGACCGGTCGGGTCGTTACATCCTCCCCCACTTAAACATACGTTCGTCCTCGAACGTGCCCAGAGTTGTTCCAAAAGCCAACCAATTGCTGAATATCCTTACCATGCACATACCCCGGGGGTATCCCCCATCACCCTATCTCATATAGGTCTGGTAACACATTGTAA
Organism: Nicotiana attenuata; assembly: GCF_001879085.1. Classification (NCBI taxonomy): domain Eukaryota; kingdom Viridiplantae; phylum Streptophyta; class Magnoliopsida; order Solanales; family Solanaceae; genus Nicotiana; species Nicotiana attenuata. Next base: position 85,482 of record NW_017672371.1, read on the forward strand.
CTGAAATTTCACAATCCAATCTAGACCACAAACCTTAGAACCACATTTCTACTTCGGAAATCATCCTCAAGATCAGAATCTCACATCTATTCTCTGAATAAGCCCGAACAAGCCATAATAACCCATACCTGCAACCTCAGGTGCATTTACATGATATGCCACTTAACTCAAGCACTCGTAGCGATAATTTCTAATCACAGCAGCTACACAGAACAACAGAATACCGGTAGAAACCTCTTATCCATTGAAGTCTCATTCCAACACTTTCATATACTGCCAATGATAAATAAAACACACAGTAAGCCATAACCATTTCTTAGATCAACCATTCATGAAGCCTCTTCTCCTTTGGCAAAACCATAGAAAATTCTGAGCCAACCCTCGATATTCATCCTTCCAACATGCTAAAATGGAATCCGCTCGTATACATTAATGATCCCAACGATCTCATCTAATCACACACAACCACTCTGGTGACATGACACCTCAATGCAGACTAAAGTCGTAACTTGCGCAATCCGCGCACCAATAATAGACAATCCGAACATACTCAACTCATGATAATGACCCAAATGAAAGAGCTGTACCTCAAGCTCACCGGTACCACCACAACACAAAGCTGAGAACCCGTCTCACATCGTAGAAATAGAACACACGAATCTAAACCGCAAGGTCATATCTCCACATAACTTCGCTGCAATGCGCGATCCTATCCAAATACTGCTCCACATGAAACACCTCAAGTCACTCTGCTCGAAATTGACGACCACACGCAATTGATGTCTAGAACCAAAGCAAATCATCATGACCACAGTGAAGCAATTACATAACACTACTTAACCCAAAAGGATATAACCAATACGCCATCCGCCGAGCAATATCCAATACTCTTTCCCGCTCGACTTCCACTAAGAAACCCCCAATGGAACTGCACCATCTGTGCCTATACCCAACAAATCATAACGCCTCGCAACACAGAAAAGGTAACTCATAGATCTCCCCAGATTACTAATAAGCTCAATAACAATCGAATCAACACATCCCTCAACAATACAATCCGGAGCCAACCAAGCCGACTCAAGTTAGAACACGCATCCATATTGGCCTGCCAACGAACTCCTTATCAAGGAAATCCTGAAGCTGCTCCTTCAACTCCTTTAACTCTACCGGTGCCATACGATATGGTGCCCAGCATCAAATCAATACCCAAATCAACAACCTTGCCTGGCGGCATGCCCGACCACAAGAAACACATCCGAAAAATCCCTCACCACCGGAACTGAATCAATATGAGGAGCCTCTGCTCTGACATCCATCACGAGAGCCCAAATAAGGAAGCCAATCCTTCCCCGCCATATGTTGGGCTTCGGAATATAAACCACCCTACTAAGGACATAATCCGTCGAACCTCGCCACTCGGTCCGTGGCATACCCGGCATAACCAACATCGCCGCCTTAGAGCAATAGCTCCGAATGATACAACACCGAGACAACCAGTCCATACCCAATATCACCTCCAAAATCTAACGTACCAAGCAGCAAAAGATCCCCACGGGTCTCCAGACCCCGATAGTCACTGAACAGTGCCGATACACACAACCCACAACCACAACATAGCCTGAATATGAGACTCCCAGTCTCCAAAACCATATAGCACATGAATCACATATCCGATTCCAATTCCACCATCCGAATGCATACCACATCTTTAATACTCAATAATTCCACAAGAGATACTCCAATATTCTTCTGTGCCTCCGAGCAAACTCGGATATTAGCAGTCGATCTACAAGAAAGTGCCGCAATACTACCGAAGTACCATCAACTTAATCACATTGCCTTTTTCTGAAACATATACTTTCGTCAAATTACCTCCAACTAGCAATACCATTTCATTAATCATCTGAGGATCATTCCCTTAATCATCTGAAGCTCATTTCTCTAATTACCTGAAACTGCCCGCTGCCTAAGAATTTATGGCCTTCCGTTTAGAACTGAACCGCAACCTTACACACGCAACTCTCAACCTCCACGCATACCGCATATACCAAACCATCCTAAAATAACATGAGAATTTCATATCCTTTCCGAACCACAAGCAACTATGTACTCAACCAACCAAGAACTTTTCCATTGATCCCATTCTAGAAGGAAATCATTCTACATCTCAAGCTCCTCACACCAGCAGAAAATATACATCTCTAACCGCGGTAAAAATCAACGAGAACTCTCCGACTCCCCTTGCACAAAAACCAAGTCTGTCAGGACTGAATCCTACTAACTCAGTCAACCTACGCAGGCCACTAAAAACCCAAGAGCATTACCGCGAAATACCTATAGAACCCATTACCTCGTAAACACCCAAAGAACTAATCATATCCTTACCGTACAGACCTGGCCTACTACCAAGCCATCCCATCTATCCGAGCTCCCTTCTGATTTACCTTCAATTGATACTCCTTCTTGCCATAGCATTACATTTCCTCAACCCAACTCACCACATGAGACCCAAGCATAATACCACACAGCCTAAGGCTCATAACCCGCTGAATACTCTTTTAAATGTTCCCAAAAGCACCACATTCACGATACCTACCCTGAAAGGACTTACTGCGAATCTAAAGCCATTACCTTCACCTTCCCGATACTGATATATAGAATCCCATAATTAATATAGAAAATACCACAAGTCTTGCCATCTTCCACTAAAAACTCAGTTTCTAGCTATACGTACAACTTGCAAATTCCCACTTGTTACATGTAAAACCCAGAACGCATTAGAATCATTCTCTATAGTCATCCACTCTACCCAAACTGCAATTAGCCCGATCAAAAGAACCGAACAACCTGCGCCTCATTAGTACTTCTGACACTGCAGCATATAACCTTACCTTGATGCAACCAAGCCACTCCCTTTCCTATGCACTGAGCATTCTTTATCAACAAAAACTCAAGACATTCCGTGGTTCTCAAACACCTATGGAGCATGATATAACCTTACCTTAGTCAAAAATTCTTCCTTTACACGAGCCATTCTCGGGCTCAATCCCCGCAAACCGTAACTGATTCACCAGCACGCCTCAAACTGGAACCAACATAGCACATAATCGTGCAATTAGCTAATCCATAGCAAACTCCCCCACTTGGCTCGAAGCCATAGATCAAAACACACACAATAACCCATAACGCATATACTTAATTGTTGCCATAATACCACAGTGAGATTAACTCAATCCTTCATAAGCTCGTGGAACACAGACCATCTGGTACTTCATATCTTCTGTAACTCTCGCATTTACTCACGTAACAATTAAACCCACTCTCTTAAGCGACCCGAATTCACATTGCAACACACATAATTCACTTGTAATTGAGATCTTCTAACCGTCAATATAAGGATCACACAACTCCAGAACACTCCGCAGGAGATAACCCACCTGCTTCGCCTTAAACTAGCATATATATATATATATATATATATATATATATATATATATATATATACCTTCCACCGTCATAACCATTTTGCAGTCACTTAGTTCCCCTGAGTCTGAACTCATACCGTAACATAAAATTTACTTCACTACCAACTAGGAAACATGAAAAGATTCTTCACACACCCATAACTCGGGGCTATACATCCAATCACAATGGAAATCAAACACCTAATAGATCACCTATCCTCCAGCAGACCCTTCTTGTCGCTTTCAAATCATATGATCACCTCTCGCAGTCACATCACCCTCATCACGTACTAACCAGTCATTACTTCCCTTAATAGGGGCACCACAACACATATAGATCCAGGAACATGGCTCACGCAAGCAACCGCTCAGGGCTCAAGCTATAGATAACAATCCGGCCTCAAGTCTTTCTAGACTAGCCCAATATCAACACACAGAGATCACATCTCGCCCCTCGATCAGGGAATCACAAGCCATCGATGTACATCTGATGCTGAGTGCTCATGTGCGCATACGAACGCGTGGAAGGAATTTCAAGAGTTACTTTTCAAGCTGAATAAAGAACGCACGATAAGAATTTCAAGAATGTGAAGTTTTTTCCTAAAGGTTCTGCAGCCTCTCAAGGATAAATACAGACGTCTCCGTACCGATCCGCGAGACTCTACTAAACCTGCTCATGAATCGTGAGACCTATGTAACCTGGCTCTGATACCAACTTGTCACGACCCTAAACCCAGACCCGGCGTGATGGCGCCTCTCGTGAAGACAAGGCCAGTCGACACATTTCCAATTCGAAGTTAAATAGCTAAGCAGCAACACAACAGGCTAAAACACGATTTAATAACGCTAAACAACGAATAATATCATAACAATTCGCGAAATACAACCCAACACAGCCCAAACCGGGGTGTCACTAGTCATGAGCATCTACTAAATCTAAATACAACTGACAAAGTCTGGAATGTACTAAGTACAAACTAATAAAATAAGGAGGGAGAAAAGCAGTGCTGCGAACGCCGGAAGCTACCTTGCTAAACTCCGATAACTCTGCCTCCGATCAGTCAAAACCCGCTACCGGGTGTAGAATACCTGAATCTGCACACATGGTGCAGGGAGTAACGTGAGTACTCCAACTCAGTTAGTAATAATCATAAAAAAAGACTGAGTGAAAAGAAATCACGAAAAGTGCATCCACATGCTGTATAGAAGTGGTACAAAACCAGTAAGATAGCAATGAAGCTGTAAAATCCCTTAAAACATATTAGCTCAGTTTAAAACTCTTTGAAAATGGCTTTTTCAACAGTTACGCAAATGAATGCAGAACAACTAGTACAGAGAAGCACAGAAATCCGCCCCTGGGGCACAAATACACAATTAAGCAAGTAAATGATAGGCAAATAAGAAAGATAAGAACATAAGGTTCGCCCCTCGGGCACAATGTCAACAAATCCGCCCATCGGGCTATATCACACATCACACTGGGTACCCGCGCTCACTGGGGGTGTGCAGACTCCTGGAGGGGCCGCTTTCAGCCCAAGCGCAATATCAAGCCATCTCGTGGCATCATAAATAGGTCCTCGACCTCATATCAATATCAAGCCACCTCGTGGCATACAATCTCAGGCCCTTGGCCTCATAATCAGTATCAGTGTATCACCGCTGTGGCTCGTAGCCCGATCCCATAGTATCCTCACAACACAGGTCCTCGGCCTTACTCAGTCAAAAACCACATATGCCTCTCGGGCAACAGTAAAATAGTGTTTCTCAGCCCAAAACATCATTTGAGTATTAAAACTGAGTGAACATGGCTGAGTTTTGAAAACAGTAAAAAATAACATGACTGAGTTCAAGTAACAAGTCAAAACAGTGAAGAAATATCAACAAAAACCCCCGAAGGGTTCAAATAGTTGGCACGAAGCCCAAATATGGCATGCAGCCCAAATAACGATGATAACTAATAGATTTCAGTCAAATACGCAGTAAAATCATCAATCGGGACAGACCAAGCCACAGTCCCCAGTAGTGCACGACCCCACGCTCGTCATCAAGCGTGTGCCTCACCTCAATATAGCACTACGATGTGCAATCCGGGGTTTCAAACCCTCAGAACATCATTTACAATCATTACTCACCTCGAACCGGCTACATCTCTAGCTCGCAATGCCTTTGTCCCTCGAATCGGCCTCCGCGTGCGTCGAATCTAACCAAAATCAGAACGAGGGCATCAAAATATGCTAAGGGAACAAAGCCCAAGCGAAAACAATCAATAACGGGCACTAATCCCGAAATTAGCAAAACCCGAGCCCCAGGCCCACTCCACGAAACTCAGAAATTTTCACATCAATAAATTCCTCGTCTCCCCACGAGTTCATACATATCAAAAATACTAAAATCAGAGTCCAAATGACCCCTCAAATCCCCATTTAAAGGCCTCTTAAACTCAAGCCCTAATCCTCCATTTTTGCCCTTTAATTCCTTTAATTTCAGCCCTAAATTCATGAAATACAACCATAGAATTGAGTTTTTACGTCCAAAATTCCTTACCTTAACGAAGCCTCTTGATTTCTCTCTTCGGAATCGCCCAAAATGCTCCAAGGTCGAAGGCAAGAATGGTGAAATAACCCAAAATCGTGAAATGAAATAACATATACGGTCTGCCCAGGCCTTTCCGCATCTGCGGTCCAAAACTCGCTTCTACGGTACCGCATATGCGGTCAAATCCCCCGCTTCTGAGGTTCTTCACTTAAAACCCAAAATCGCGTCTGCGATTGAACTTCCGCATCTGCGGCTTCGCAGATGCGGCCTTCTTGACCGCTTCTGCGGTATCTGGTCACCTGGCCAATTTTTGCTTCTGCGACAAATCACCCGCATCTGCGGTCCCCAATCCGCAGATGCGAAAATACAGAAGCAACAATATTAGCTGCTGCAAAAAATTCCAATCTCTCCGAAATCATTCCGAAATCACCCCGAGGCCCCCGGGACCTCAACCAAAAGCACAAACATATTCTAATACCTTATTGAAACTTGTACCAACCTTCAAATCATCTCAAACAACATCAAATCACCCAAAACACATCGGATTCAAGCTTAAGTTTCTAAAAATCTTTCGAAATACGCTTTTGATCAAAAACCCAACCAAACCACGCCCGAATGACCTGAAATTTTGCACACACATCCCAAATGACATAATGAAGCTATTGCAACTCTCGGAATTTCATCCCGACCTCTATATCAAAATCTCACCTATCAACCGGAAAACACCGAAATCTTAATTTCGCCAATTCAAGCCTAAACCTTCCACGGACTTCCCAAAATGCATTCCGATCACGCTCCTAATTCCCAAATCACCTAACGGAGCTAACCAAATCATAAAATTTCCGATCCGAGATCATATACAAACAAGTCAAAATCTTGGTCAAACCTTTCAAGTTTCAAGCTTCAAACTGAGAACTGTTCTTCCAAATTCATTCCGATTACCCTGAAAACCAAAACCAACGATTACATGAGAATAATACACCACACGGGGCAAGTCATGCCCGGGAACTGACGAACAAAGTGCAAAAACTCAAAACGATCGGTCGGGTCGTTACATACACTCCGAGCTATATTGCTCATTACAACAAGTTACCGAATATCGATTACAAGCACGCCAAGTGCATAATACCATCCCTAGGGAGACATATAGCGCCATAAGCTACAAAACTCAAGCACAACTGGGGTGCGATATACGATCTGAATCTCCAGAGCCATTTTGCTCATATAACATTATCTCTAGGCGGAACCTCAACACATAAGCAGTTCACTAAGTCGCCTCATAACTACACGGCGTAATATATCATTACATAAAATAACTGACGACGAAATAACACCCTGACTACTCTTCCATAAGGAGCGTATTACTGAAAGGAACGCATCTGGCCTGATATAGAGCCCATATTCACATTTGAATCCATCCACAGACCTCAAGCTGATTCTGATCGCACTGAACTAGGCTAATAACCTTTCAAAGGTCCATAATAACTCCCCTTTTCTCATAACACATAAGAGCAACCATCATAACCGGAGTAATCATCCACAGTCCACAACCCAATAAATCGAGAACCCTCCAGGCATCGATTCTCAAATTAGCGATATCACCACAATCTTCCTACTTGGTTTAACTCTTCAACCAATCAAGTGACTACATGCCACACTTATACAACCTTCCCGTGACAGATAACAGGTCTGTACATCCAGACCACCGACTGCACTAACGCTAAAGAGCGACCAAGAATCCTTAACCAGGATGCAAAGCCTTTTTCACAAAACACCGATCTCAGGTGACGCTGAAGACAATACCAACTTACTTTAAACATCGAAACTACTTTCCTGCTCATCCGAACTCGTGACATCCTTGTTAGCACCGAACTGCAACCTTGATCCTTAATTCAATTTCCATACCCATCACTGCACCCAACATGCCAATACTCGATAGAACACGATTTTCATCATAACTTCGGAACCACCAATAGCTTAACGCTTCATCGTATAAAAACCTTTCACTTAACTCGCTTCAGGAGAACCATAGCAACACACAGGTAAATTCTCATAACCTTAGAATATGCAAATCTCTAAGTAGTGGTCTGAGCCACCATAGCCTTTCCGGGATCCGCCTACACATAACGGGCCATAACAGTGGAATACTTCTGAATAACATCAATTACGGCGGTCGACAAACCTCACACGTGCCGTCACAAATCACTTGCATAACTTGATCACGTTGAAGGAACTGATCACTACCACCAATATGTCAATTCAACTTTGGCTAACCAATCTATCTTCTTCCAAATTATTTCTTGATTGCCTTAGAAATAATAACAACTCCATTCAACACATAGCACACTCCATCCGCACTCATCCCGAGTGACCTTGAATCACGAGACCATGCTGTCTCAAATCCCACGAACCATTCCGTACCTCCCAAATGCTACACTGCAAGTCAAACACCATAGAACATTCTGTGCCTCTTCTCATAAGCTGCTACAAAGCTTGATTCTTAACCGTACCTATAGGTTCGCAATCATTAGGCACCACGCTTTGCCATTTTGAATCCACTAGGACCGTTGTTGAGAGCCACCCGCTCTGACTTGGCTCCGAATATAATCAACTCCATGAATCTTCTAGCACATGAATACCCTCTCGACGAAGCACCCGACAGAATCACTTTCCTTGAAACCCACCTATACAAGGCATAAATCCTGAATTCTTCCCCAAGTCTGAACATGAGCCAATAAGGCCAACCATAGCACACCTTTAACAATTCCTTTGCTCGAATTACTAGTTATGTTCTTTCCGAAGCTGAAATGACCCCTCAATATGCTAATAACCAGAAACCTCGCAAGTAGTTAACCATGCAACCCGATCATAGGGACTCTGCCACTTAGCTTGAAGCCACTGATACACAATCTCTAGAATTCGCCAGTATTCTTTGTCTTATATTGACATAACCTTCCGCCATCAACCGCCAACATTCTCGAAATCTTTATGTAAAAACCCCTTTTTATACTCTGAATCATCAACCACATTCGCACGACTGATCTCCTTGCTGTATAACCAATAGAATTCTCGTAGAAGTTTCGCCAACCATGCAACCGCCGATCTTCTCACTGGAGACAATCCACCTGTGGGATTTACGTGCCGACGTCTTCCAACGCTGCTACACAGGGTGCAATCACCACGACATTAATGACCCATCCTGAGCCCAAGCTCACTCTCTAGCTGCACAAGTCCATTCACCCCTCGTGGACATCAATTAAGTGCGCGGAAACATCCTCCCAATTCAAAGTTAGGTTGTATCCTTCTTCATTTCAAGCAGCTCCTTTCTGTTATATCAAATCTCCTGCCGCATAATAGTCCATACTTCAAATTAATCCGTAGGCCCAAATCACCGATCACTAAAATTCCCAAATCACCCCAAACTCTCCCACTTTGGCGGAACTCACCCCTTTAGTCGACTACTCGACCTTTACTTCTTATACCTGGCCTTCTAGAAATTTTAGCCACCGCCTGACACTCCCTACATGTCCTTCCTCATCCTTTGCTGCTTAGTTGTTGCCTTAAATAAAATCTATCTTCGTGGCACTTGAACCCACAATTGCTGGTAACTTTAAACCTTTCCGAAGATCATCTTTCTCGAACCGTCGAATTAGAAATACTGATTCAATCCTGAACTACCGCATCCCACGATATCTGACAGCCGCATCTTCAATACTATTACACAATATCTTACCCCAAAGGCGAATTATAGAAGATCATAACACCGGCGAACTAAGTACGTGCAATTAGGACAACGACACCTCATCACAGAAGAAAACTCCACCACGCTCGCAAATACCAAGTCTCATTACTCCAACAACCCACATCTGACAATTCTTAGTTCGTTTGCCTTTCCCCTGCCGGGAATAAAATACCGAATATCTAGATCATGCACTGAGTAAACCTCCCTTCAAGTCATTCACTGCCCCGACACGTAGGCAAACGTCCTACCATCATATCAATACTGCAGAACAATCGTTCATAGCATCATGGCAATTTGTGCCTAGCCTTAGAGCTCTCAGAAGTACCGCTACTGAGCTGAAATGACAGAATATCCTTCCACAAGGCGACGATAATAGCTCAGAAAACTATGCAGGGAGAAACACACCGCACTGCATCGGTAGTACCATTACAATTCTTCAATTCTAGATTTTATAACAAGCGGTTCGCGTCGCATAAGATTGAATAGGAAGGAATTAAAAGCATAAGCCTCCAGGGATCAAATCGCACGATGATGAATCAAGAAGGGAAGTACTCCTAACAGTCCTACAACCTCCTGAGGATAAGTACAAACGTCTCCGTACCGATCCGCGAGACTCTACTAGATTTGCTCATGACTCGTGAGACCTACGGGAACCTAGTGCTCTGATACCATGTTGTCACGACCCAAAATCCACTAAGGGTCGTGATGGCGCCGGACACCACTGTCAGGCAAGCCAACCAAAATACTTAATTAAATTCTCGTTTTAATACTCTTGAAATCTATGATTTTCCTTCAAATTTACCAATTAAAAAGATGATCGTCTCAAATCAAATTTAAATAATAAGCAGTTAATACAAAATACATCATAACCATCCCAGAACCCGGTGTCACAAGTGCATGAGCAATTTCTAAGAAATCGAATAAAGTACAACAGCTGTCCGGAATACAATTTGGACAGAAAATAAATAAAATTCTGAGAGAGACTATACTAGCTGCGGGTCGCCTCGAGGAAATACAGCTCACCTAGTCTCCGTGTCACCCATACTGCAACGCCCAGTAGGCCACTAGAAGTACCTGCACCTCTGCAACAAAATGCACAGCAAGTGTAGCATGAGTAAGAAAATAACGTGTACTCAGTAAGTATCCCGCCTAATCTCGAAGAAGTAGAGACGAGATGGCAACTTCGACACTTACTAATGGTCCAATAATAATATTATTAATGCGATAAATCACAGATTTATTAAGAACAACAGTAAATTCGAATGAGTCACAAACAGGTAAGGGTCCCTTTTTGTTGAAAGTCTGCGGGTTCATAATCCACTAATTAACAATTTTCTCAAGTCGGGGAGAGCAGATGTCAGTATCAACAAATATCAAGGCAAGCAATACAAGCATGCGCAACTCATGCCGAGGTCGTAAGGTCCGATCCAACATAATTGTAAAATGTGAACTGCCGAGGGTCGAACGGCGCGAACCATAGATGCATCTATTACCCCGTTCGCGAACCATACATGCGACGCGGTCAATTTTAAATAAACAATCACCCTGCTCACGAACCATACATGCGACGCAGGTACACATAGAAATACATGCTCAAACAGCAAATTATGAATTTATCGGGGAACATTTATCCAAATAAAAACCAATTCTCTTTTATTGATTTAAGAAATGAAGTTTAACCCTCTTAGAAATTCATTTACCAATTCGATAGCATTTAAGAAATTCAACTATCAATAAGATCACAAATATTCCAAGTATAGCATGCTTTTGGGTCCTAGACTACCCGGACTTACACATATTAGTAGCTACGCACGGACTCTCGTCACCTCGTGCGTACGTAGCCCTCACAAATAGGAGCACATAATCAATTATTTCACCTATGGGGACAATTCCCTCATACAAGGTTAGAAAGGAGACTCACCTCGCTCCGAAGATCCATAACCGGCATCCCACGCCCTTCCGAAGACTCGAATCGATGCTAAATGCTCCAAAGCTAGCCAATAATTATGCAAATCCATTAATATATGCTCAATTACTCATTAAAATCCAATTTATAACAATTCCTAACCCCGATCGAAAAGTTGACAAAAACGCCCTCGGGCCCACGTGCCCGGATTCTGAATTTTTTCGAAGAACAAGTTTACCCATAACCCACGGACTAAAATATATAATTTACTCTCAATTTCATACCCAAAATCGTGGTCAAATTCAAAGAATATAAATTACTAGGTCTTCCCACCAAAACCCCAAATTTCTACCAATTTCATGCTCAAATTCGTACATAATCAATATATTTAACTCAAGATAGGTGGGGATAACTTACCTTATCATTGATGATGAAAACCCCCTCTTGAAACCCTCCAAGAATCGCCCAAGCAAGAGAAAAATGAGAGAAAATGGTCAAATCCCGATTTTTAAAACACTCACTGCCTCCAGTCCTTTCGCACTGCGGTCTATTGACCGCTTCTGCGGTCCCGCAGGTGCGGACCATTTGCCGCTTCTGCGGTCTTCCCCCAAGCCTTCAACCTCCGCATCTGCACTTCTCCTTCCGCAGGCGCGGTCCCAAATCTGCGGCAAAATGACCGCATCTGCGGTCCCAGCCCAGTCGTCCATTTCCGCTTCTGCGGCACGAAGGCCGCACCTGCGGCCCAAGTCTCGCAGGTGCGGTTATACCAGCAACCAACAACTTCAGCCTTTTCCAAAATTCTATTTTTGATCCGTTAACCACCCAGAATCCACCCGAGGCCCCCTGGACCCCAACCAATCATACCAACGGGTCCCAAAACACATTACGGACTTGCTCGAGGCCTCAAATCATATCAAACAACGCTAAAACAACGAATCGATCCCCAATCCAAGCTTTATGAACTTTAGAATTTCAAACTTCTACTTCCGATGTTTAAACCTATCAAATCACGTCCGATTGACTTCAAATTTTGCACACAAGTCATATTCGACATTACGGACCTACTCCAACTTTCGGAATCGTATTCCGACCCCGATATCAAAAAGTCCACCTCCGGTCAAACTTCTCAAAAACCTTCAAATTTCAATCCTTAGCCAATTAGCTCCAAAATGTTCCACGGACATCCGAATTCACTTTCGATCGCGCTCCCAACTCCAGAATCACCATACGGAGCTACTCCCAGACTCGGAATCCCAACGGACATCGATAACACCGAATTGCACTTCAACCCAAACTTATGAAATTTCTTCCAAAATGCTAACTTCCACAATAGGCGCCAAAACGCTCCCGGGTCACCCAAAACCCGATCCGGGCGTATATGCTAACTTCCACAATAGGCTCCAAAACGCTCCCGGGTCACCCAAAACCCGATCCGGGCATACGCCCAAGTCCGAAATCATCATACAAACCTACTGGAACATTCAGATCCCTATTCCGAGGTCGTTTACTCTGAAATCCAATCCTAGTCAATTCTCACAACTTAAAGCTTCCGAAATGAGAATTTCCTCTCCAAGTCAACTCCGAACTTCCCGAAATTTAATTTCGACCATGCGTACAAGTCATAATTCCTGAATTTAAGTTGCTCATGGCCTCAAACTGCTGAACGGCGCACTAGAGCTCAAAACGACCGATCGGGTCGTTACATTCCCCTTCTCTATTTCCCCCACACAAATCCCATTCCCCACCCCATGTACCCACCGCCCAATGCTGTCCCCGTCGCCGGAGCTGCCGCTGCCGCTGCCACTGCTTCGCCCCTCTCATAAACCCTAAAAATCAAGGTTTGAATTACAACCCATTTCTTTGTTATTTCTAGTTTTTGTTTCAATTATTTGAACATTGTATTTTATTGTTTCAATTCTTTGAACATTGTATATTATTGATGACTAGGGTTTATGAATTGAAATTTTTGGATATGAGTTGAAGTTTTAGTTTATGAATTGAACTTTTAGTTTATAAATTAAAATTTTAGGATATGAATTGAACTTTTAGGATTTGTAGTTGAACTTTTAGTTTATGAATTATACTTTTAGTTTATAAATTGAAATTTTAGGATATGAATTGAACTTTTAGGATTTGTAGTTGAACTTTTAGTTTATGAATTGGACCTTTTAGATATTAAATTGAATTTTTAGGATTTTTAGTTGAACTTTTAGTTTATGAATTGGACCTTTTGGATATTAAATTGAATTTTTAGGATATGAATTGAACTTTTAGGATATGAATTTGACTTTTAGTTTATAAATTGAACTTTTAGTTTATAAATTGAAATTTGATATGAATTGAACTTTTAGGATATGAATTGAAATTTTTGGATATGAATTGGACTTTTAGTTTATAAATTAATCTTTTAGTTTATAAATTAAAATTTTAGGATATGAATTGAACTTTTAGGATTTGTAGTTGACTTTTTAGTTTATGAATTGGACCTTTTAGATATGAATTGAATCTTTAGGTTATAAATTGAAATATTTGGATATGAATTGAACTTTTAGTTTATGAATTGAACTTTTAGTTTATAAATTGAAATTTAGGATATGAATTGGGCTTTTAATTTATAAATTGAACTTTTAGTTTATAAATTGAAATTTTAGGATATGAATTGAACTTTTAGGATATGAATTGGAACTTTTAGGATATGAGTTAACTAAAAAAAGATTATGATATGAATTAACTAGATTAAATTTGTTCTTGTTTTATTTGTATAGATGGAACATCGTACTTGGATGTACAATAGGAGTTATTCTAATCGGCGGGGATTGCGGGAGGATTTTGTAGAAGGGTTGATGACTCTATTAGACATGCAATGTCACTTCTACCATACCAAAGTAAAGGAGTAATTAAGTGCCCTTGTGTTAGGTGCGACTGTATGAAGTTTGGAAAACCGGAGGAAGTTAAGCATCATCTTTATAAGAAGGGGTTTATAGAGAATTACTTTGTGTGGACTAATCATGGAGAGATCGATGGTAGCCGTGGGATATTTCATAACATGGTTGTTGGTGAAAGTAGTAGGTCGGTGAAGAATACAAATCGTGATTCTAAAATTCATGATATGGTTACGGATGCTTTTGGGATGCACTTCGGGGGTGAGCCCAATGAAAATGTTGAACAAACTCCTAATGATGACGCAAAATATTTTTATGAACAGTTAGAGGAAGCTAGTCGTCCACTACGTAAAGGAAGTCCGCACTCTGAGCTGTCTATTGCAGTTAGATTACTAAGTATCAAATCTGATTGGAATATTTCTCAAGCAGCCATGGACTCTTTCATTGACCTTATGAGTGAACTAGTTGACCCTAATATCAAATTACCTGGTGATTTCTATAAGGCAAAGAGATTGGTTTCTAAGTTAGGACTTTCGTCAATGAGAATTGATTGTTGTGAAGATGGTTGCATGTTATATTATAAAGATGATGCAACTTTAGACAGTTGTAAATTTTTCAAAAAGCCTCGTTTCAAGAGGCCTTCCAGCGGGAAAATGGTCGCTATCAAGGCGATGCATTATTTACCTCTTATACCTAGGTTAAAGATGTTATATGCGTCGATGAGTTCTGCTCCTCATATGAGATGACACTTTGAAAATAGAAGACCACCTGGTGTTATGTGTCATCCTTCAGATGGAGAAGCTTGGAAGCACTTTGATAGGACATATCCAGATTTTGCTAGTGAACCAAGGAACATTCGGTTAGGTCTGTGTGCGGATGGCTTCACGCCTTTTTCTGTATCTGCGACACCATATTCATGTTGGCATGTCTTTCTTACACCTTATAATCTACCACCCGAGTTGTGCATGACTAGTCCATATATATTCTTAAATTGTATTATCCCCGGTCCACGTAATCCGAAAAGTTTGATTGATGTATGTTTGCAACCTTTGATTGATGAGCTAAAACAATTGTGGTATGATGGTGTTGAAACATATGACATATCAACCAAGCAGAATTTCAATTTGCGTGCTAATTTAATGTGGACTATTAACGATTTTCCTGCGTATGGAATGTTGTCTGGGTGGATGACTGCTGGGAAGCTAGCTTGTCCTTACTGCATGGAAAATAGTAAAGCGTTCACTTTGAAACATGACCGAAAGCAATCATGGTTTGATTGTCATCGTCAATTCTTGCCTCATGATCATGAGATTAGAAGGATGAAAAATGCATTCAAAAAGAATAAAATGGAATATGATTCTCCACTTTCGATACTTTCAAGTGAGGAAATTTGGGAGAGGGTCCAGAACTTCAGTAAAGTTACTGAAGCTCCACCTTATAGATTCCCCGGATATGGTGTTGCTCATAATTGGACAAAACAGAGTATATTTTGGGAGTTGCCTTATTGGAAGGATAATCTTCTCCATCACAACCTTGATGTCATGCATATTGAGAAGAATTATTTTGATAATTTGTTCAACACAGTGATGGATGTTAAAGGTAAGACAAAGGATAACCCGAAGGCTAGAATGGACTTACAAGAATATTACCGGCGGCCTGAATTATACTTGCAGACAACAAACAATGGTAATGTGTTTAAGCCCAAAGCAAGTTACACATTCACTTTGGAGGAAAGACGGCAAATTTGTGATTGGGTTACGAAATTGAAGATGCCTGAGGGTTATGCGTCGAATCTTAGAAAAAAAGTAGATATGGAGGTAGAGAAGTTGAGCCATTTGAAAAGTCATGACTGTCATGTTTTCATGGAGACCTTAGTGCCTATTGCATTTTGTGGTTTTCCTGAAAGAATATGGAAACCCATCACAGAGATTAGTTTGTTTTTCAAAGACTTGTGTTCTACCACATTAAGGGAAGAAAACCTACTCCGGATGGATCAGAACATTCGAGTAACTTCTAGTAAGATGGAAAAGATATTTCCATGTGGTTTTTTTGATGTGATGGAACACCTTCCAATCCACCTTATACACGAGGCACGACTTGGAGGGCCTGTTCAATGCAGATGGATGTATCCCTTTGAGAGGTAATATTATAAGTTTGATGTAATTTTCTGTTTTATTTGAATGTTCTTGGCTAACATGACATTATGTAGGACAATTGGCAAATGCAAATAATTTGTTAAGCAGAGGAATAGGATTGAAGGATCTATATGCGAAGTTTATCTTGCAAAGGAAACTGCTCATTTTTGTTCTTATTATTTTGAGAGTAATGTGCCATGTTCTAGGAATAGGCCCAATAGGCACACGGTCGAATGTGTGAATGATCCATTATATCCGCCAATGTCCATATTCAATCAACCAGGCCGATGTTCTAAGGATGTTAGAAAGAGAAGTTTGAGTGATATGGAGTACAAGTCAGCTACACTTCATGTGTTGCTAAATTATCCCGAAGCTGTACCATTTCTCAAGTAAGTATTGATTTATTAGTTATCAAAATATAAAATTTACTGTGATTACATCTTGATGCAACTACTAAAGATATTTGATGTGTCACAGTCATTTCGTGAGTCAATTTAGCCATGATGCTGTATATACGAGATTTGATACGTGGTTCAAACAATTTGTAAGTTTATCCTGATAATGTTCTAACACTATGTACGTAAATAATGTTTGTAAGTTATGCTAACTTATGAATTTTTTTTAACACTATGTAGGTAAATAATTCAAATAATGGTGTAAACCAATTTTTGAAAGATATATCTTGGGGACCTGGGCTTGAGGTCACAACAATGTCTAAGTACGTAGTGAATGGTTATAAGTCCCATCAGAGGATTGCTCTAAAAATAAAAATAGCAACAACAGTGGGGCGTGGGTTCAAGGTGGTGATGGCAACCAAGTTGGACATATTGATTATTATGGTGTGCTCATAGAAATAATAGAACTAGCATATACAGGTTGGCCATTTAAGAAATTGATACTCTTTAGATGCAAGTGATTTGACCCAAATCCAACAAGAGGTACAAGAGTACACAATCAATACAACATATTTGAGGTTAATCACACGAGGGAGTATGATCGCTATGATCCTTTCATAATTGCACATAATGTTAGGCAAGTGTATTATGCTCCTTATCCATTGCGCCGGAATAAGTCTGATTGGTGGGTTGTAATAAAAACTAAGCCTGTAGGTAGGGTGGAAGTGGAGAATGTGTTAGATGTTGCATATCAAAATGATATCTCCAGTGTTCACCAAATAGTGGACGATCAGCTAGAAAATAATTTGGAACATCCTGAACACATATTGGAAGAAGTTGATATAAATGAAGTAACAATTATAGAAAATGAGGACGAGAATCAACTGATGAAGCTCAAACAAGTGAGGACGAAGAATTCTCGGACAAGGAACAATACGTCGATGAGCTTTAAAAAATTGGTTTTTTAAATAACTCTTGTTTTATAGCTAGTTTCTTATATGTTTCAATCTAAATATGTATTATATTATGCAGATGGCAGGCAAGGGTCAAGATAACAATGACCCTACTGGTTCTCGGGGTCGAGTAAAGGCTAGGAAGGAAAAGAGGAGGGTAGTTAATAATACTCCCTCTTTTCCACCCTATACAGAGATGCCTATGTCTTATCCTCCACCCCACGGCTATACTGAGCTGCCACAGCATCACGAGCCCTACACCTTCATGCAGACACCAGGTCTTTCATCATAGGGCCATAGGACTATACGTCCGACATTCAGTCCAACTGCCTCACGACCACGTGGATTGCAGCCATCTGCATCGCATGGATCACAGCCATCTGCATCGCATGGATCGCATCCATCCATGTCACAGCCACATGGATCACAACCACTCGGGTCACAGCCATCAGTATCACAGTCACTTGAGGTCCATCCAGCTATGTCGCAGTTACAGGGATCGTAGCCATCTTCATCAGGGACTCCATCTATTTTAGGCCTTCGCTTGCGAGGTAGTAGCTCTGACCCCCCTACACCGTCCACACATGCCTCTAATATACATGCTTCAGACGATGATGCTGGTGATGACGAGGAGGTGAATTATGATCAATATGGCAGGATCATCATAGTTCCTGAGGGTGATGGGTAAGAGTTATTTGTTATTTTTGTGTTTATTGTTTTGTAAAGCTTTTACTAAGATATTAATGTGTTTTTATTATTAAATTGCAGGTTCATACTGAGTAATAGGACTACAAGGATAATCAGCAAAGCCATCAGAAAGCTTTATGATGGCCCTTATGCGACTTGGACTGATTTACCATTCTCGCCGAAGGAGCAAATTTTCAATAGATTTAAGGTATAAATGTTCTTTTAAGCAGTTTATTTATATTTATGATATTTCTTGTTTAATATTTAACTTTTAAAATACATAGCAAGTGTGTATGGGAACACCACTATAGCGCGGAAGTGGCTGCAAATTTTCATCACAAAGCTCGCAAGCGATTGTCACATACTTTCTCCGAAGCTAGAAAGAAGAACAAGAAGCCTGACTGGTTACTTCAAAATTTATGGGATGATTTGCAAAGGCAATGGCTTACCACAGAGTTCTTAGAGAAGAGCAAAAAGGGAAAGAAAGCTCGCGCATCTGAGAAGGGAGGCTCCTTGCACACTGGAGGTGCGGTCAGCCTAGGGACAATAAAAAGAAGATTGGTACGTAATTGCTTAAATTATTTTAATTTTCAAAGTATATCTATTCAGTTTATTAACTAAATTAATTTTTTTTCAGGAAAAGAAGTTGGGGCGTCCAATGAACCATGATGAGCTATTCAAGGAGACACATATTGTAAAGAAGAAGAAAGAGATAGAACAAGAAAGATGGGTCGAGGACCGGGCCTCGACTGTATATGTAAGCTTTCACTTTTCTTTAAGTAATTTAATTTACTTTTATATAAATTTTGAAATATTAATTCAATTTAAATTTTCGTATAGGGTCGCTACCAAACTAACGTGGAGGAATTCATCCGCACTCAGGCAGCTGGTGAATCGGGCGAGCCAACCCAACCTTCGGACGAGGATGCTGAAAGAATATGGATGGAGTCTGATGGCGGTCCAAAATGGGGGAAGGTATACGGGCTTCCTACTAAAAAGTTCCATCGCTATAAGTATGAAATGCAAGGAATAGGGACTTCCTCGCAAGGCGAGCAACTTAATGGTGAGAGCCTCTCCGCTATGCGGGAGACTGTGACAAAGCTCACATCCGAGCTAGAAGCGGCCAAGGAAAGAGAAAGGGTTAGAGATGCTCAATTCCTTGGCATGCAAGCTCAGATCAGAACTCACCTATCTACTGAAGCTTTTTCGTTGCCCCGGTCTCCTGAGTCATCGCCAGAGGCTCGACTTGAACGTGAGCGTTCCTTCCGTCCTCCCCATGATCGTTCCTCCCGTCCTCCCCGTGGTCGTTCTTCACGTCCTCCACAAGACCCTTCTCGATACCGTCTTTTAGATGAAAGTTCATCAGACGGTGATGATGATGTTGTACAAAACACTCCTTGACTTGTATATACTTTGAACTAGACAAATAGAACCGTTTCTGAACTAGTTGTAATAAGTATTAACTTGGTTTTGGATTTTTTAGTTCTATTGAACTTTAATTTGTTAGTTTTAATGTATTTATTGAATTGTGTTGTTGTTGTTGTTGTTGGCATAAAATGCCTGTTTAGGAATTTTGGTATGCTGGCAGGTGGTGTAGCTGCCAAAACAAGCATTTTATGCCAAAATTAAAACCCAGAAAACCGACCAAAGTTGGTCGGTATTTAATTTAAAAAAAAATTCTTCTGATTAGCGACTAAAGTTGGTCGCTTAATCTTAAAATAAATTAATAAATTAATAATTACCGATCAAAGTTGGTCGGTTAATGAACAAGGATTACCTAGATTTCACATTTACCGACCAACTTTGGTCGCTAATCTTTAAATTTTAATAATTAATAATATAACGTAATTTACATACACCGACCAACTTTGGTCGATAAAATTAAATTATTGAAATATGTTACCGACCAAAGTTAGTCGGTATGTACTTTAAATTACATAGTTGGTCCTTTTACCTTTGCGACCAACTTTGGTCAGTAATTAGCGACCAACTTTGGTCATATACAAAAGCGACCACTAAAATAGCGACCAAGCCTGTTTGGACGGGTTTTGGTCGGTATTTTGCATAAACAGACCAACGTTGGTCGCTTTTTGTGGTCGCTAAAACCCGAATTTCTAGTAGTGCAATGGATAACCAATGAGTCTAACTTTTACATTTATAAAACCTCAAATAGAGGTTAAGAATTCTCCCAAAAGTGATCATATGCAAGAAATCAATATTATCCGCCGGTTAACCCGTTTTTTAATCTATATTAAATATGGTTGGGTCGGATAATTTATCTCTTTTTTTATTGCCCGTTTTTAATCCGAACCATATTCGACCCGACCCGACTGTTTGCGGCTCCCAGGCTTAACTCTGAAATTAAGAGCAGTCAAACACAAACACGAGAAGCAAATGAGACGACTCCACAAATGGACGTTGGAGTTCCACGTAAAGCACTAATAAACCTCTCATGTCCCAAATACGACTTTCAAAGTTCCATCATTTTCTTGCTCTTTTTCCCTTCATCTTCTCTCTGTATTTTTTCTTCTTCATGCTTCGCTCTTTCACGTCACACTCTCTTTCTCGAGCTACACCATATTCCTACTACTTTTCTTTTGCCAACAACAACATTAATATATTCCAACTCCCTATGGAAAATAATAGTAACTCCAAAGGTATATATTACTCTTTTTGTTATATATGGCTGTTAATTAATAATATGTGTGTGTTTCTTATTTTGTGTTGGAACTGTTTTTGCTTATTGCCAAGATATGAAGGATGATCAGCAGAGAGAAGGGTACTACTGTAAGGAAGCGGCCGCCGGTGATTATAATTCCCCAAAGGGTTCTTCTGATTATATACTTCCCCATCTTCTCAATTTGTATGTCTCATTCCATTTCAATTTTTAATTTTGGGTTTTCATTTATGATCATGCTGGACTGAGTTTTCTTAAGTTGTACCATATGGTCTTGTGGTTATACTAAAAAAAGCTTGAAATTGCTCTCCTTATGTTTTACTCTATATTTCCACATCTGTTTTTATTTTTATATTTTGGGTCCTGGGTAAAGCCAATGGCAATGTATTTGGTGATTATCACCTGAACCCCTTTAGGCTTAGAAGAATTCGAGAACTTAACCCCTTCATTGTTTTGTAAATGTTGGGATTAAGTTTTAGTCATGTTAGCACGTTTACTTTAGGTTCAATGTTTGCTACAAGTCTTTTAGAGCCCGTTTCGCTTGGCTTAAAAAAAGTGGCTTTTTGGGCAGAAATAGCTTTTAATTGCTTTTGGCTTATTTTAAGCACTTTTAAACTTATTTTAATAACTTTATAGCTTTGCTAAACACTGAAAAAAGCTAAAAAGAGCTTAAAAACTTATTTGACCAGCTTAAAAGCCAATCCAAACACTGTCAACGTTTTATATATAAGTTAAGACGTTTGCTAGAATCTTGAGAACTTCTTGCGCTGAGGATCCTCAATTTTATAATATTGGGCCGAGACAGGCTTAAATAGAGTGACATAAATAAGAATTCATATAGCTGACTCCAACTTGTTTGGAATTGAGGCGTAGTTATTATCGTAGTATCAACTGCTCAATTATTCCTTTTTCACTTATTTTATTTCTCTTTTTTTGGGGCTAATGTTGATGATTAAAAAAGAATAAATACAGAGTATAAGAGTTGTTTGTTAGATCCTTTCCTTATAGGAGCACCATTTTGTCTCGTGGCTCGCTGTTCAACTTCAACTATGTTCTGGTTTATCTATTTCATAAGGGGATATATCATTCATACCGTCTTTCATTGAGAGAGTTATTAATTATGTTCTCCTATGCAAGTATTAGTTAATCAATTTTTAATGAATCATTTTAATTAATGAAAATGTTCAATTTCTGGATTCAGATATGCGTCACGTGCCACAAGGCAAGACTTTGAGATATATGCTCCAAATGCAACGTTTGAAGATCCCCTTATGCGTGCACACGGGTATGCTTGACTATCTTAGTTGCCTTGTTTAGTAGTAGAAAAATGTGTCCATTTAGACCAGTGACTTTAATTCATGGTGTATAAGAGCAAGAATTAAACATTGTCAACGTAGTTAAAGTAGCAGAATTTTTCCTTTTATAATCATTTTACGTGGTAAAGAGATAACGGGAGACTATGTATTCTCCTCAAAGTTGCAGCTTGACAAGCAATCTTGGTCATAGTTCAATATTCACACCTAGTGATTAGTAAATTTGTAAATCAAGCATTCATGTTCAATCAATGCATATACTTCATATGAGGAGACTAATAATATACCTATAACAACATTAGGTGACGACTCCTGATCATGTCGACCCGCTAATGCATAAATGTGGTTCTGAGGACCGCTCGAGCTAGATGCTCCACCTATGCCTCTACCACGACCGATTGGTGCCTGTGAACCTTTCCGGGGGGGGGGGGGGGGTTGATGATGATGAGTCAGCTACAGAGCTGAACTATACCTGCACCACCTCTCGTTGGACAATTTCTCAAATGTGGCCTGGATAACCACAAACCACAAGTATAACAAACACCCAACCCAACAAGGCACTACCCGACATGCTGCTTATCATACTGAGCACATCGTGGCAAGGGAGGTCTCATCTTACTTGACTCACCCATATACTGAGAACTAGAGTCCCTGGAACTCTGACTGCGCCCTGAATATGTGGAACGATCAAATCTCCTATCGGCAAACTAAAGGGGTGCACTACCCGATGGCTGGGCCGGATACCTCGGGCATTGCTATCTCTGACCACCTTGAAACTCACTAGAAGGACCTGAAGATCTTGCTCTCTTACTCTGTCCCCTCTCATGCTCAGGATCGGCCCTGTACTTCTGCTTACGCTCCTCCACACCCTGAGCGTATGCCTGAATATGAGAAATATACATACATGGCTGAAGTGAGACCAACATACAAGGAAAGTCATAATCAAAAGTAGATTTATCCTTTGAATAAGTGGGATTTAGTACCTGAATAAGATTGTATCCCGCTTTTTTCCATGTTTAATGATGATATATAGCCTTAAAGAAGTGTTATTTTAGAAGTTAGGTGAAGAAAGGAAACCAATATCAGTTAAACAGATATTGGAGTGATGTCAATTCTAAGTGAAAATTCAGAGTGGTGCTTGCTTTCTGTTTTCTGCCTTTCATGCATCTAGTAACTAGCTTGTTCCTTTTAATTTCATTTCCATCTCTAAACCACTCTTCAAATATCTCTTTATTAGTAAGTCTGATTATGAATTTTACTGTTGGTTGCAGGGTAAAGCAGATAAAGTCGTCATTTTATTCGCTTAACAAGGTCTAACTAATTTCACTTTTTTCTCTCTCTCCTATTTCATATTAACCTCCTGTTTATGCTACATTGATACACTTCTTGGTGGAAAGAAAAACAATAAGGATTACACGAGAACTATTTTAGGAAATCAATTGCCTGATGCAGTTTTAACAATCTGTTTTTGCTTCTAATAGATGGCAATATTGTTCTTGAAACTCATTTCTCAAAGAAAAAAAATACATTATTAATATTTTGAGGATTCTCCCCATATTGAGACATGTGCTTACTCCTGTCTGTGTTGCCATTAATGTGCATTGCATTATCCACATTGCTACAGCATAGTGATAAGTTTACTGTCAAGTGCTGAAAATGTTGTGGAAAACCTTGCAGCACTACTAGTTAAGTTTGTTGGATTCGTCCTACGATAACCTAGTGTCTTGTCCTCCATTTTTTGGTCAATTCCATGTTTTTCCTGAATTTCATCGGTTTCGGTTCCTGAGCCCGTTCTTCTATCTTCTATCCTAGCAAAGGCGAACATCTTCACTGAGTGACTGTAACTACTTTAGTTTTACAGTCAATAGTTCTTTGAATTAACTAATTGATCATCATATTATGAATTCTCTCTGAAGGGCTTGCAATTGTTGTATATGAATAATTCAAACTGATACTTTTGTGCATTTCAGGTCTTCAGTGAATCTAGAATCGTGGAATACAGCATCACAGAGAAAGAAATTTCTCCAGGAAATACTGAGGTTAGATCTCTATTACTACATGGTGTTTCAATCGCTTCAGTTATCTTATTTCCCTGCTGTTGTTATTGTTTGTTGTTACTGCTTCCTTTTTTCACCTTTTCTTAAGCCGATGGTCAATCGGAAACAACCTCTCTGCCTTCACCAGGTAGGGGTAAGGTCTGCGTACACATTGCCCATCCTAGATCCCACTTGTGGGATTACACTGGGTTTGTTGTTGTTGAGTCCTATTGATCCAACTTTCGTCTTTGTTGATTCCTCTGCTTCAGGACTCTGACATTATGGTTGATGGCTTCAGATATTAATTGACAACAAACAATATTACAAATTCTTGGGGAAAGACATTCATATGATATCACTGATCAAGTTGTACACGGAAGGAGGAAAGGTTGTTCGTCATGAAGATTGGTATGTATATATTTCACATCCCTTGTACTTGAACTTCACAAGACTTCTCTGAATTTGCAGTTCAATAAGGATGTTGTTGATCACATTATATTCTTTTGTTTCCTTACCGCGAGAGCATAACATTATTTTCTCAGTATTTAGGGATGTGAACGACAATTTGTAACACTATGTTTTACTTATAAGTGAAGTTCTTTAAGCATGATCAAGTTCCCTGCAATATCCACTTGCTAGATAAACTGAATCCTAAAATAAGATGCATTACTCATACTTGATCAACAATAAGATGCAGGCTCGGCTGATCTCTCTTTTTGTCACATGACATAAATTTTCCAAAACGAGTGAGGCTTGCTAAGTTGTGGCTCCCCCATTGCTGCTTGAACCCTCGACCAATTGGCTAAAGTTAGAGCATTTAACCAACTGAGCAACCCTCACTTGTCCTGCCAAACACATTCTATATAATGTTTGGTTATTGCATAATTTTTTGTTGTTGAATGTTTACGTAAAATGTTTGCAGCTGGGATAAGAAACCTTTACTGAATAGGGACACAGTGAAGGTACCACTCGTTGGGCGTATGTTGGAGACATCTCGCAGAGCTTCAATGTTTTTAACTCATGCTCTAATGGGGTTTGGAAAAGATCCCACCATGTAAATTGCTGTTAACTGTTTTAATGATCTCAATTAGTTTTGCCTAATTATGCAACGTTAGATATATGTTTTCTTGAGAATATGTAAGATAATTATTCATGTTGATCCGTTTGGGCTATGTTGCTATTGGTTGAACCACAATTGTTTGGAACGGAGGTTAAAAGAGTAATTAGCATTTTAGAACTGTTCTTGCTGTTAAACTTTCCCAACAATTCTTATTGAAAGCAGATAAAATTAAACAATAGTAAAAATCAGGGAAAATTACGTGACACATCAAGCATTTACAATGTATTTATCATTCGTAACTATACTTTCAATAAATTTATCATTCGTAGTTATATTTGAATTTTATAGCAAATCCTTGAAATAAGAGATTTATTGTTTCGAACTAAAATAAGAGAGCAATAAGCTCTCGTCCCTCAATTAGTTAGCGCCCGCTTAGTTAGCGGAGGTTTTGAGTTCGACTCTGAACAAGAATATTTTATTTTTCTGTATTTTTGTATTTCGCCTTGGTTGTATTCATTGCGTGGATAAATACAGTCGATACATGTTGTATCCATTGTATACACCCATATATACAATCGATACAAGTTGTATTATTTGTATACACCCTTGTATTTCGCCTTGGTTATACAGTTGATACATATTGTGATGACCTATAACCTGATAGGTCATTTTTAGTTTTAACCTTTATTTATGTGTTCCGAGACCTCGATTAGCTCCGTTTAGCCTTCATCGACTTGCGTGCGCAGTTCATGTCTCTTTCTGGAAAGTTTTTATGAGAGAATTGACGAAAATGTGAAATCGTGCCTTGAAACTTATTCGGGTTGACTACGGTCGTGTAAACGGACCCGGATCAGTATTTTGACGATTCCGACGGGTCCGTATCGTGATTTGGGATTTGGGCGTTTGCCCATAATCGAATTCGCAGTCCCTAGCTTGATCTAACAAAATTTGTTGAAAACTAGAAGTTTAAAGGTTTAAAGAATTCCTAAGTTTAACCGTAGGTTGACTTTATTGCTTCCGAATTCGGATTTCGGTTCCGAAACTTCAAATAGGTTCATTTTAGTATTTATGAATTGTCTGCAAAATTTGGTGTAAAATGGAGTTGATTTGACGTGATTTGGATGTCCGCTTGAAAAATTGAAAGTTCTTAAGTTTCTTTGAAAATTTCAGCCGTTTTGGTGTCTGATTCATAGTTCTAGGTGTTATTTTGGTATTTTGATCGTGCGAGCAAGTTTATATGATGTTATTACACTTGTGTGCATGTTTGGTTTGGAGCCCGGGGGGCTTGGGCGAGTTTCGGACGCGTGATAGAGTGTTGAAAGAGTTAGGACTTGCTGGTTCTGGTGCAGGCCTCAGACCTCGCAATTGCGATGTAATACCCTAAAGTTTTAACTAATATTTGCATTCTCGATTGATCATCTTTATAATGGTTATAGATTTTACTTCGCACTTCCTAAATGTGAATTTGACGATATAGGAAAGTTGCTTACTCTAGATTGTGTTAATATGTACAAAGAAGTTCCATGGTGTTTTTGATTAATTGTTATAAAATGCAATAGATATATATAATATTTTGGGAAGCAAACTTGTTATTAATCTAAAAATATTTAGTAGTTTGAGTAGCCACCTTTTTCATATTTATCCAAAGTTTATATATTACTTTTGTGACATGCTTTTTCATAACCTCATCTCATTTTTTCATTCCTTAATACCAAAGAAAATCCCAAACCTCTCTACTTCTTATCATATGAAATACTACATGAAAACCATCAGAAATTTTTACTAAACCAACCAGCAAAACTAGTTCTTGGTGAAGCACAAGTTGCTCCTCTCTTTTGAGGTAAGTTACTAACCCCGTTTTTACACTAGACAGCTATTATATCTTCATATCTTTTCATATAGAGATGCGTTGTAAGTGATCCAAGCTTTGCTGAAGATCTATAACTCTTATTCAGGTACCAAAACCTGGTTTGTCTTTTATTTACCCGAAAATGGGTGATGAAGTACAGGGCAGGTGCTGCCCAGATTTTCTGTTTTACAAATCCTCCCTGTACTATTGTTAGTAATTTTAGCATAAATTTTTGTATGAAACTGATATTGGGGTGATTCAAGATTTTCCGAGTCCCTAAGACATACGTCTACGACTTTCATGAAGTTTATACAGTCTAGTTTGTCTGTTTAAAGCTTCAAAACTGAGCCACAACACTAGACAATGGTCCTGTCCAGTCTGTTTCAAAAATTTGGGATAATATTCACCAATATCATGTTTAGTTTGACATGTTAAGTCGCTGAACTTACATAGATATTTGATTATGTATTTAAGGTATATATACCTTTGTAAAATCTAAGGGGAAGTTTTGAGGAAGTGGACGAATTTGGTTGGTCTATGACGTAGACGATTCGGACGTCCTCAAGTTGTGGTTGAACTGTTTTGTGGTAAAACACCAAGGTTTGTGTATAAACTTTGTACTGTTTTTACTTACTGGAATGATATAAAATAAATTGAGATTTTGTTTCTCCTTTCTTTAATTTATATCGTTGTATTCGTATTATATCAAGTATTATAAGATATTAGCTAAATCGCCCACTCGTACGGATTGCTTGATCATTTTGCATTCTTGTTGGGGCTTTGTCCTTCTTGTGGCAGTGACTTTGTTGCTCATCTTGGCATGCCTCTTGATTCGGATCTTTTGCCATCTTGACTTTGGATTTGTAGTTCGTCTTAAATTATGGAACTTGTTCGTGTTAAGTACGAACTAGGAAGCTGTTTTTAACATGGTTCTTAATTCTCTTGACTATTGGGTTTTGACCCTACTTGAATTGGGGCTTTGGTCCAACTTGATATCTAATTATTCTTAGTGTGATGGCATGGCGTACATATTCAGCGAAAAATGGATATTTGGGGAACTCTCTTGGATTGATAGTATACGCTTTCTCGACTCTTGAATCTTGAACATTGTTATTGATATTTTGAAAGACTTCAAGGTTTGATACTCGATAATTTTGATATATTTGTTCACTTGTTTTAAATTATAGAAAAGAAATATCTACGAAAGTCTGGACCAAAATACAAATAAAGAAAAGATAAGGAAGGAGAAACAAGGACTAACGCCTGACAACTACCTCGAAATCTCCATCAGTCAGTTATGTGAAATATCAACACCCTCCGTGCTCAGAAATTCTTGGATCAAGTCTCAATAAGGAAAGTAGACATGCTTTCAAACCCGACAAATCGAGTCAAATCGGTTTATACATGCCAAGTTCAAGTAAAAACTGGATAAAAATATCTCTTAGAAGTTTTCAAAACAGTGATATATGGAAACTATGTGCAATAACAATGAAATCATATACAGCCTCTCGGGGCAACAATCACTCAGTCCTCCGATTCACTCCAACCTCACAATCACTCATTCCTCACAGTCACTCATTCCTCACAGTCACTCGGCACTCGCACTCAGTAGGTACCTGCGCTCACTGGGGGTGCATACAGACTCCGGAGGGGCTCCTTCATCCCAAGTGCTATAATAAGCCAATCATGACATAAATCAATAACATCTGCTACGGCGTGCAGCCCACTCCCATCATAAATCAATAATACTTGCTGCGATATGCAACCCGATCCCATCAATATTCTCACAATCAGGCTCTCGGCCTCGCTCAATCATCTATCTCTCTAGTCTCTCGGGCTCACAATGTCATGAAAAATCAGCCCAAAATAATGATATGATGTATCAATAAATAGTAACAGAGACTGAGATATGATATGCATATGAATGCGTACGACTGAGCGTGTAACTGCAATGTAAGCAAATAACTCAATAGCAGAAATGACCTTAGTGTGTCATAACATAATAAGCATGTAGCCTAGACATAGTTTCTAACATGGATCACAGCTCAATAGCTCTAGTAGGTAGAGATTTAATGGTTATAGATAAGGTCAGGTAACTACATAGTGCCGCAGAAATAACAGAGTCACAATTCACACGGTGCACGCCCACAAGCCCGTCACCTAGCATGTGCGTCACCTCAACACCAAACTCATAACATGTATATTCAGGGTTCATACCCTCAACACCAAGTTTAGAAGTGTTACTTACCTCAATCTGAGCAAAACTCTACTCCAATACGCCTTTGCCTCGTAAGTCGGCCTCCAAATGTCCTGAATCTAGCCACAAACAGTACAATACAATCAATACAGGCTAAAGGAATCAATTCCACAAGAAAAATATGAAATTATAAGCAAAAATCCAAAATTGGCCAAAATCTGGCCCCGAGCCCACGTCTCGAAATCCGACAAAAGCCACAAAAACCGAAAGCCCATTAACTTCGAGTCTAACCATACCAAACTTATGAAAATCCGACATCAGTACATCACTCAAACTCCCAAAATCAATTCTCCAAATCCCTAGCCTTAAACCCCCAAATTTCACCTCAAGAACATACCAACTAGGTGGAAAATCAGTGGGAAAACAAAATTATTGAAGAAAAATGGACATAAGGAGCTTACCTCAAGAATCTCTTCAAAAACCCTCTCAAAAACCTCCAAAATCCGAGCTCAAAATGTTAGAAATGGTAAAAATCTCGGAACCTTCGTTTATATAGGTTCTGCCCAGGCTTTCCGCAGCCGCGGCAACTTAGCCGCTTCTGCGGCCAACTCCGCACCTATATCCATTTCCTCTCCTGGGGACTCGCTTCTGCGAGACAAATATCCACTTCTGCGGAGACTAACTACACAGCCAAATCTGCTTCCGCGGTTCTTCTGCCGCATTTGTGGTCACGCAGGTGGGGTAAAACCATCGCACATGAGACCATCTACTACCTCACTTCCTTGGCCGCTTCTGTGGATTCCTTCCCGCTTCTGCTGGCTCGCACCTGCGGTTCCCCATCCACAGGTGCGATTACACCAGCAGGAATCAACTTCAACAATCCTTCAACATCTAACTTTGATCCGTTAGCCACCCGAAATCAATTTGAGGCCCCCGGGACCTCAACCAAACATACCAACAAGTCCTAAAACACGATACGAACTTAGTCGAATCCTCAAATCGCTTCAAACAACATCAAAAACACGGATTGCACACGGATTCAAGCCTAATGAGCTTTGAAATTTCTAAATTTTACAAACGACGTTGAAACCTATCAAATCACGTCCGATTGACCTCGAATTTTGCACACAAGTCTCAAATGACACCATGAACCTACTCTAACTTCCATAAATCCAATCCGACCCCGATATCTAAAAGTCCACTCTCGGTCAAACTTTCCAATATTTCAACTTTCGCCATTTCAAGCCTAATTCTACTATGGACCTCCAAATCACAATCCGGACACGTTCCTAAGTCCAAAATCACCCAACGGAGCAACGGAACCATCAAAATTCAAATCCTAGGTTGTTTACACATAAGTCGACATGCGGATAACTTTTCCAACTTGAGCTTCCAATTTTGAGACTATCACTCTGAAATCTCTCCGGAACCAAACCAACCAACCCGATAAGTCATATAACAGCTGTAGAGTACAAAAGGAGCAGAAAATGGGAAAACATGGCTACAAATCTCTAAATGACCGGCCGCGTCGTTGCATCCTCCCCCTCTAAAACAAACGTTCGTCCTCGAACGGGTCTAGAAACATACCTGGAGTCACAAATAGGTATGGATATCTGCTCCGCATCTCCCGCTCGGTCTCCCAAGTAGCCTCCTCCAAGGGCAGACCTCTCCACTGCACCTTCACTGAAGCTATATCCTTTGACCTCAACTTTCGAAACTGCCGCTCCAAAATGGCCACCGGCTCCACATCATAAGTCAAATCACCATCCAACTGAACCGTGCTAAAATCCCCAACATGAGACGGATCGCCGGCATACTTCCGGACCATAGAAACATGAAATACTGGATGCACACTCGACAAACTAGGTGGCAAGGCAAGATTGTAAGCCACCTCTCCAATCCTCTAAAGTACCTCAAACGGTCCAATAAACCGAGGGCTCAACTTACCCTTCTTTCCAAACCTCATAACACCCTTCATGGGTGAAACCTTCAGCAGAACCTTCTCCCCAACCATGTAAGCAACATCACGGACCATCCTATAGGCATAACTCTTTTGTCTAGACTGTGCCGTGCAAAGCCACTCCCGAATCAATTTAACCTTGTCCAAAGCATCTTGAACCAAGTCAGTTCCCAATAGCCTAGTCTCACCCGACTCAAACCAGCCCACCAGAGATCTACACCATCTCCCATACAAAGCCTCATACGGAGCCATCTGAATACTCGACTGATACCTGTTGTTGTAAGCAAACTCCGCGAGTGGCAGAAAATGGTCCCACGAACCCCCAAAATCAATGACGCACACGCGTAACATATTCTCCAATATCTAAATAGTGCGCTCAGACTGTTCGTCCGTCTGAGGGTGAAATGCTGTACTCAACTCCACCTGAGTGCCCAACTCTAGCTACACAGCTCTCAAAAACTGCAATGTAAACTACGTGCCTCTATCAGAAATAATAGAAATCGGTACACCGTGAAGGCGCACAATCTCTCTGATGTAAATCTCAGCCAACCGCTCTGAAGAATAAGTAGTACCAACTGGAATGAAGTGCACGGACTTGGTCAGGTGATCCACAATCACCCAAATAGCATCGAACTTCCTCGAAGTCCATGGGATCCCAACTACGAAATCCATGGTGATCCGCTTCCACTTTCAATCTGGAATCTCTATTCTCTGAAGCAATCCACCTGGTCTCTGATGCTCATATGTTACCTGCTGAAAGTTAAGACACCAAGCTACGAACCCAACAATATCTTTCTTCATTCTCCTCCACCAATAGTGCTGCCTCAGGTCCTGATACATCTTTGCGGCACTAGGATAAATGGAATACCGCGAACTGTGGGCCTCCTCAAGAATCAACTCCCGTAGCCCATATACATTGGGCACACATAGACGGCCCTGCATTCTCAACACCCCGTCATCTCCAATAGTAACATCTCTGGCATCACCGTGATAAACCTTGTCCTTTAGGAGAAGTAAATGAGGATCATCATACTAGCGCTTGTCACACCTCCTTTTTACCTACACCCCCGGAAAAGGTAGATAAGGGATAAAGAGTTTTTCCAATTAAAGGACAATCGAAACGGGATTATTTGTTTATCAAGAATTCAGAGTCGCCACTTGGGATAGTTAGGGTGTCCTAAGTCACCAGTTCAAATCCCGAGTCGAGGAAAAGATTGAATCTGTATTACAGTCCGTGAACCAGAAATCCGGGTAAGGAATTCTGTTAACCCGGGAGAAGGTGTTAGGCACTCCAGAGTTTCGTGGTTCTAGCACGGTCGCTTTGATCATACTTGGCTTATAAATTATTTAATTACTGGTTTTAGAACCTATGTGCGTTTAGCTCTTTTAATCAAAAATTATCTTGAAACGGGTTACGCGTACGTATACCCATTTATTTGGCGCGTCAAATCGTGTCACGCGAACGTGTCCAAAATTAATAACGCTTTATTATTATTAAGAAATTTTGGCCAAAGTTGCGCGAACGCATACTCTGGTTTTGTTTTTAAAATCGTAATTATGTTACGCGAACGTATACACAATCACAATATTATTTTACACGAGGCTTTTCTACTAACATTTATGAATTGTATCTAAATTATAGAATTAAAGACATACCAACAGAAATTCTATGAATCCATAAAATTGATATACTAAGATAACATCAACATATATTTCACTAGGACAATTAAGATCCATAGCGGAGTTTGAAAACATATAAGGTAGGTGTTAACCAAAAATTTACACGAGGATAATTTACACCTACCTTCTGCAAAATATTGGGCACTCATGAAAAGTGTCATTTAGCTGGCATTTCAACCAAAAGTTCGATTGCTAATCTGCTAACGATTAACAACTATCCCCATGTAAAATGTATAATGACTGTCTTTGACCAACCCAGATGAAAACTAACCAAATTGATTTATTGCTTAAATGGACTAATCGAATCAAAGCTACTAGCAGAAAGAAATGAACCATATCTATCGAAAACAAATGTTTCAGATGCATTGTCTATAGTGAATTGGCCAGAAACAGTAATCAAAAAGATTTTAATCCAAATTTCATGTGCAATTGGATAGCACCAGTCCACCCACGTCCCAGAAGTTCCATTTTTGCTTCAATGTTCAAAATTAACTTGTGAAACAATTTCTTTTATTCTTAGCTTGGTCTTTGCTTAACAATCTAGGCCACTCAAATTAACCCCAAATTATAACTAAATACAGGAAGAGATCAGCAACTGAACAAACAGAAAATATTTTCAGCAAACTCCACATTAACGAACAGATGATAAACTCAACATCCAAACCAAATTCATGAGCAAATCATATTCAGAGTACTAATTTCCGGTCACATATTCAGGGTAGAGAGACAATAAGCAGAATTCCTTAAGTGAAATAAGACGAACAAGTAAGCTAAACTATGAACACCACTACTAATCAGATAGGACATGTCCAAATCCTAAAGTAAATACACATCACTTCTAAAAAAAAGCATGAAATTGAAAACTAAAAAAAAAAGATGGTTATGAACCAATAATCCAACACTTAAATTGAACAACAAAACTAACAGAAGGTGAGATATCGGCAGTAATAGCAGTAGAACTCAACCAGATTCAGCAATCAGAAACAGATGAAATCAACTCCAAACCCAGGAATGGAATTAAGCAGCCCAGAAAACAGTTCGAATGAATAACAACCAAAGCAAAACTTCCAACCAAGGCTTAAAAGAGAACCAAATTCAATCCATATTAACACTCAGTGAATCAGAACTTGCTTTTGTAAATCGGAGCTTCGAAATCACTGGAAAGCTTGATAAAACAGTAGAATTTTAGCCGTCTTTGTATTTTCTGGATTTTTTCTCTTGAAGTTCTTAGGTCTGCCTTGAAAGGCAAGAAAAGGTTCCTTTATAGGCAAGGGAATAGGGCAACAAACAGATTTCAGTTTTGCATTCTAGCCCTCTTCGAATTTTGCTTTTTTGCTTAGAAATCCTTAGGTAAAAATCTGAAAATCAAGTTAAATCCCCCACCCAGCTTCCTAGAAGCTTCTTAGTTAGTTAGCAAAAGATTCCCCCACCTAGAGTCCCTAAATTACCCTTTAAACCCCTGTTTATTACCCCTTAAAACCCACCGGATCAACTGGCCAAGCTAATTGGGTCATAGACCCCAAATTGAATCCCCAATTGGGCCTCTTGTTACTTAGAAGCCAATTAAGCACCTAAGGACCCTGAAATGGAACCTGACCCATAATTTCTCACACAAAAACCATTTTTTAACAAACAGCCAAAACGAAACAAAATTTGCTGAACTAACCAAACTAAACTGTCACTGTAATTTAATTAAGTCAAAGCCCTAAATTTATTAGCTAGTGATAAAGCGTGATAATGAACTGAGACAGTAATCACTATGAAGAAACAAAACACAAACACAGAATCGAGAGGAAGAAAAATGACTTTAAACAACAGAAAAAATGAAAGAAGAACCAGAAATATAAAAATACCTAACGGACTGTCAAAACCTTGCAATTCTTCTTCACGAACTAGATTTTAATCGAAAGGGGCCTCAATCACGTGTTCTCGTTTGAAAACACATGACCAAGGCTCGTTCTGTTCTTAATCACCGCTAAATCTACCAACTCTAGAGTTTTGACATTTTAGGGCTTACTTTCAACTCAGATTCGACGAACTTGGGGATAATTCGAGGGAAAAACTTTGTGGATTTGATATGAGGGAGGTGAGGGGTTTCAGGGTGTTGATTTGGCCCAGTTCCGGACCGTTGGATGAGATGAGATCAACGGTCCGGATGTAACGCGAACGAAACGGCGTCGTTTGGAGGGTAAGAGATGCTGGACCGGTCCAGGGGTGATTTTGGGCCGGGTGTGGGGCAATTTGAACGGGTGTGGGGGTGGAACAGCTTGGGCCTGGGCGAATTAAATTTAACATGGCCTAAAATCCAGCTTTCCTCTTTTTCAATTCTTTTCAATTCTTCCTTTTTTCTTTTTCTTTTCTTTTCTCAAAATTAAATTAAAACCTATATTAATTCCTAAAACCTAATTAACTAAAAAAAGTATTTAAACCTAAATGATAATTATCATAATTACTTAAAAACAAATTAAAAGAAAAACTACTCAAAAATAAAAGTTAAAATCAAAAGGTGCAAATTAAACTATTTTTTGTAATTTTTCCCTTTTTATAAAATAACTTAATTACTACTTAATTCCTACAAATGCAAAGTTAAATCCTAAATGCAAAATGCAACATATTTTTTGTATTTTTCATCAATTAAACAAAAATAAAAATGCACAGACAAATGCAAACAATTAACAAAAAAATGCCACAAAAATTCACAAAATTGCAAATAATGGAAAAAAAAATTATTTTGTTTTGAATTTATGGGACTAATTCATGTAGGGCAAAAATTACGTGCTCACAACGCTCTCTGATGCGATCAAGTAAGGAAGACCAGAAACCCACACAGGCTAGAACCCGATTGGGCTCCGAAACATTTAATCTCACGAACTGGTTGGCCAAGGCCTGAACATCAACTGCAAGAGGTCTCTTGATGTTGCCCAAGTTCACACCTCAAATTGGGGCTGTGAAGTTGTTGATGCAATTATAATTACCCAACAAGGAGTCGGGATCGAATCCACGGGGAGCGTAGATGGGATTAGGTATATACTCGGACTAAGCGTTAATGTGTCCAAAATGCACTTCCATTGTTCCACATACTTTGTTATTTTTGTCTACTTCTAAATTAAGCTATTGTTTGCAAATGTAAAACTAGAGAATGATATTTTTGATGTTGTTTTTCATGTTTGTAAAAGATCTAGGGCTGTGACCTCCACCTAGGTATTTGCCTAATGGGTTGTGGGCTTTAGAGCGGGTTTCGTTGGTCGGGGCGTAATATAGCAATCAACACACTATTACCCACTCAATACCTCTCGGTAATAGAGTAGTTTTGTCCAATTTGGCTTTCTCAAATCCAAATGGGTAATTCACAAAACAGTTGATAGATGCTTAGGACGGGTTTTACTATCTCTAGATTCAACCCTTTAATTGGGACTATCAATTTCTTGAATTCATCCCAATTTCTTGTTAGCCAAGTTTTCCTAGACTCAATCTCTCATTCTCAAGTAGAGACTAAGTTAAATAGGCTTGAATCAATATTTGCAACCATTAATTCTATAATTAAAGCAAGAACTAGGCTAAATATTACACACCCAATCATAAACAAGCCCTTAATCAAACACCCATTAAGTACCCACACTAGGGTGGGTCACAACCCTAGCTAGTAATCTAGCTACTCATAGATAAAAATGAAGAAATTAAAGAAGAAATGATAATTAAACTTATATTGAAAGATTAAAAGGCAAAAATATAATGTTTAATCACTAAAGTAAGCTAATATTGCTAAAACCAGTAAAGAAAAACGGCTACCAACTTTCCGATGTTCATAACTTAACCTAATTCCGTCAAAAAAGACTATTTATATATAACTTGAATTTTCGGACAAAAATGCCCTTTCGGAGGTTCTGT
Organism: Nicotiana attenuata; assembly: GCF_001879085.1. NCBI lineage: Eukaryota > Viridiplantae > Streptophyta > Magnoliopsida > Solanales > Solanaceae > Nicotiana > Nicotiana attenuata. Next base: position 122,841 of record NW_017672371.1, read on the forward strand.
GGCCGCACAATTCCATGTGCAATCCGCACTTCTTCATTAGTCTTGGCAGGAGCTTGGTATGCGCCTGCATAATTCTGGATTGCGGTCACATGTTGCATGTTCAACGGTCCGCACAATAGTGAGTGCGACCCCACAGGCCCTTTCTCGGACCGCACAAATCTATGTTCGGCCCCATGGCTTGATTCTGCGATCGCACAATAATTGTGCGGTCCGCATATCCTGAAGCTTGAACTGGGACTTCTCTAAACTTGAACTCTTTGATGTCTTCTGCGGCCGCACAATAATTGTGCGGACCGCACATTGCATTAGACCTCTATTGGGTTCTTTTAGTATTTTGCGGCCGCAGAAGGAATTCTGCGGTCCGCACATTTAGCCTTTTGCATGCTTTTTGTCCTTGAGTTCATTTTACTCCTTTTTGAGTTGGATTTCATCTTTTTGGCTCATTTCCCAATGTTCCTGTATTTAAGCACATTTCATCAGTTTTCGAGAATTCAATTAAGCACTTTTGGACTAAAAGAAAAGTAAAAAGGCGCTAATAAGTAGTCAAAATCCCCACTTATCATCTCTCGCCAACATGAATGAATGCAAGGCTACCCATACTCACCGCCTTCCTACTCAAAGCATCGGCCACCACATTGGCCTTCCCCAGATGATACATAATAGAAATATCATAGTCCTTTAGCAGCTCCAACCATCTCCGCTACCTCAAATTTAGATCCTTCTATTTGAACAAGTGCTGAAGGCTACGATGATGAGTAAATACCTCACAAGACACACCATAGAGATAGTGCCTCCAAATCTTCAACGCATGAACAATGGCAGCCAACGCCAGATCATGAACAAGGTAGTTTTTCTCATGAGGCTTCAACTGACGCGAAGCATAAGTGATCACTCCACCCTCCTGCATCAAAACACACCCAATTCCGATACGAGAAGCATCACAATACATTGTATAAGAACCAGAACTGATGGTAGAACTAGAATTGGAGCTGTGGTCAAGGCAGTTTTGAGCTTCTGAAAGCTCTCCTCACACTCAGCCAACCACCTGAAAGGAGCATCCTTTTGGGTCAATTTTGTCAAGGGCGATGCAATGGACGAGAAACCCTACAAGAAGCCACGATAATAACCAGCCAACCCTAGAAAGTTCCGAATCTCCATAGCTGAGGATGGTCTGGGCAAACTCTGAACCGCCTCTATCTTTTTCGGATCCACCTGGATACCCTCACTGGACACCACGTGCCTCAAGAACGCCGTTGAACTAAGCCAAAACTCACACTTGGAGAACTTGGCATAAAGCTTCTCCTCCCTTAACCGCTGTAACACAATACTCAAATGCTGGGCCTCCTCCTGGAGTACACCAGGATATCATCAATGAATACAACGAGTCGAGATAAGGCTGAAATACACTGTTCATTAGATGCATGAACGTTGCTGGGGCGTTGGTCAGCCCAAAAGATATCACCGGGAACTCATAATGACCATAATAGGTCATGAAAGCTGTCATAAGAATATCCGAGTCCCGAATCTTCAGCTGGTGATACGCAGACCTCAAATAAATCTTAGAGAACACCCTCGCTCCCTGAAGCTGGTCATATAGATTAATACGCAGCAAAGGATACTTGTTATTGATTGTGACTTTGTTCAACTGCTTATAATCAATGCACATTCTCATAGTACCATCCTTATTCTTCACAAGCAGAACAGGTGCACCCCAAGGTGACACCCCAGGCCTAATAAACCCCTTATCAAGAAGTTCCTGAAGCTGCTCCTTCAACTCCTTCAACTCATCCGGTGCCATACGGTATGGAGGAATAGAAATGGGCTGAGTACCCGACACCAAATCAATACCAAAGTCAATGTCCCTATCGAGCGGCATGCCCAGCAGGTCTACAGGAAACACATCCGAAAATCTCGTACCACCGAAATAGAATCAATAGTAGGGGTCTCAACACTAACATCCGTCACAAAGGCCAAATAAGATAAACAACCCTTCCCAATCATCCCCTGGGCCTCCAAGTATGAAATCACTTCACTGGAACATAGTCTAGAGAACCTCGCCACTCAATCCGTGGAAACTCCGGCATCGCCAACGTCATGGTCTTAGCGTGACAATCCAGAACAGCATGACTTGGAGACAACCAGTTCATACCCAAGATCACTTCAAAATAAAACATACTAAGCAATAATAGATCAACTCTAGTCTCCAATCCCCCAATAGTCACTACACACGATCGATATACACGATCCACAATAATAGTATCGCCCACCGGCCTAGATACATGAATAGATGAAACTAGATACTCACGGGCATATCTAGATAATGAGCAAAATACGATGACACCTATGAATAAGTGGAACCAGGGTCAAATAAAACAGAGGCATCCCTATGGCAAACTGAGACAATACCTGTAATCACTGCATCTGAAGCTATAGCATCTGGTCTAGCGGGAAGAGCATAGACTCACGCCTGACCGCCACATGATTGGTCTCCCCCTCTAGGGAGACCTCTAGTTGACTGGGCCCCACCCTAATCTAGCTGGTGTAGCAACTAGTGCAGAAGACGCAGCCTGACTCCTCGTTGCGCTGGACCTACCTGACAATGAGGACACTACCTCCACACATGCCCAAACTCCCTGCACTGAAAATAAAAAACTCACTACTGCTGTAGATGGGGACTGAAGGGAGCCCCGAGCACCGTGATAACTGGTAGAAGGACCTGGCATAGATGAGCCCTGAATCGATGGAGCACATGACGAACTCTAAGCTGGAAGGGCACTGAGAGATGAGTGACGCCGCTGAGAACTGTGTGAACCATGGCCAGATGATGCACCATGGTGAACTGGGTAGCCGTCTAAGCATGCCTGTAAGGATGACCCCTACCGTGATAGAACTGACCTCTATAATGAACACCACTAAAACCACCTTATCCACGAGACCTATTGGCCTCCCTCTCAACCTGCTCCTGGTTGCGGACCATCTCTATCTGTCGAGCAATGTCAGCAACCTCATCAAAAGTAGCACCAGATACCCTCTCTCTAGTCATAAGCAACCAGAATTGAAACGTGAGGCCATCAATGAACCTCCTGATCCTCTCCCTATCAGTGGGAACCAACCAAACTGCATGACAAGTCAACTCAGAAAACCTCATCTCGTACTGCGTCACAGGCATATCATCCTGACGTAACTACTCAAAGTGTCTGCGCAACTGCTCTCTACGAGACTGCGACACGAATTTCTCCAGGAAGAGAACGGAGAACTCCTTCCATGTAAGTGGTGCTGCACCGATCGGCCTACGCCTCTCACAAGCCTCCCACCAACTAAAGGCAGCCCCAGAGAATCGAAAAGTAGTGAACGAGACTCCACTAGTGTCCAGAATACCTGCTGTATGGAGAATCCTCTAACACTTGTCCAAGAAACCCTGGGCATCCTCTGCCTCTGTACCACAAAAATGTGGAGGCTGGAGTCTCCCAAACCTCTCCAATCTTCGCTGCTCATCATCAGACATAACAGGAACCATATGAGCCTAAGCAGCTGTAACCGGTTGGGCTGGTAGTGCCTTGGTGTCTGGAGTCCCCGCATCACCTACTCTGGTATGTGGGCGGCGGGAGTCTGAGTACCTGCCTTGGCATGAGAAGTGGTTGCTGCGACTAAAACAGAGACTGCCTGAGCAAGATTGGTGCACATGGTCAGAATCTGAGTTATGGCCTCCTGAAGGCCTGGGATCACAATGGGCACATTTGGTGCCTTAGTTGGCCCCACTGACTCATCCACAACTGGAACCTGCTCCTGAACTGGGGCAATTGGTGGATCTGCAGGTGCCGCCCTAGCTACTGTACGAGTTGCACCTCTGCCCATACCGCGACCTCAGCCTCTCGCGGCCTAGACTAGTGGTACTGGTGGCTGTCCATCCTTTCCAGTAGTATGTGTCCTCACCATCTATGAGAGAATAGAATAACAAAAGTTTAGTTATTAGAATCAACGGATTCGCACAACAAGAATGTGAAGTTTCCTGAGGGTTCGGCAGCCTCTCAGAGATAAGTACAGACGTCTCCGTACCAATCTGCAAGACTCTACTAAACCCGTTCATGACTCGTGAGACCTATGAAACCTAGGCTCTGATACCAACTTGTCACGATCCAATCCTAATCTATCATGATGGCGCCTATCGTGGTACTAGACAAGCTGACATTTCCAAAACATTCCTAACATTTAACACAAAATGAGTTAAATAATTTTAAACAACCAAAGTTTTCATAAAAATGGGGTTAAAAAAACCCAAAACACAAGTGCGGAAAATAGCTCCCAAATTAGGGTGTCACTAAGCTCATGAGAATCTATACATCACTAGTCTTGAAAAGAAATGTCTACGAAAGTCTGGACGAAAATACAAATAAAGAAAAGATAAGGAAGGAGAAACAAGGACTGCGAACATCATGCAGCTACCTCGAAATCTCCAACGATCAACTATGTGAAATATCAACACCTTTCGCGTCCAGAAACTCCTGGATGTGCACACGAAGTGCAGGGTATAGCGTGAGTACAACCAACTCCGTAAGTAACAATAATAAATAAAGAACTGTAAGATAGTAACGAGCTACATGCTATAATTCATTTTCAGTAGTCTCAACAAGGAAAATAGACACGCTTCAAATCCGGCAAATCAAGTCAATTCTGTTTATACATGCCAAGTTCAAGTAAAAACCGGATAAAAATATCTCTTAGAAGTTTTCAAAACAGTGATATATGGCAACTATGTGCAACAACAATGAAATCAGATACAACCTCTCAGGGCAACAATCACTCAGCTAGGGGTGTGTACAGACTCCGGAGGTGCTCCTTCAGCCCGAGCGTTATAATAAGCCAATCATGGCATAAATTAACAACATTTGCTGCGGCGTGCAGCCCATTCCTATCATAAATCAATAATACTTGCTGCGACATGCAGCCCGATCCCATCAATATTCTTATAATCAAGCCCTCGGCCTCGCTCAGTCATCCATCTCACCAGTCTCTCGGGCTCACAATGTCATGAAAAGTTAGCCCAAAATAATGATGTGATGTATCAATAAATAGTAACAGATACTGAGATATGATATGCATATGAATGCGTACGACTGAGCATGTAATTGCAATGCTGTAAGCAAATAACTCAATAGCAGAAATGAACTCAGTGTGTCCTAACAGAATAAGCATGTAGCCTAGACATAATTTCTAACATGGATCACAGCTAAATAGCTATTGTATTTAGAGATTTCATGGTTACAGATAAGATCAGGTACTACACAGTGCCACAGAAATAATGGAGCCACAATTCACATGGTGCACGCCCACACGCCCGTCACCTAGCATGTGCGTCACCTCAACACCAAACACATAACACGTATATTCAGGAATCATACCTTCAGCACCAAGTTTAGAAGTGTTACTTCCTCAATCCGAGCAAAATGCTACTCTAATACGCCTTTGCCTCATAAGTCGGCCTCCAAATCTCCCGAATCTAGCCACAAAGAGTACAATACAATCAATACGGGCTAAAGGAATCAATTCCACAAGAAAAATACGAAATTATTAGCCATAATCCAAAATTGGCCAAAAGCCGGCCCCAGGCCCACATCTCGAAATCTGACAAAAGTCACAAAAACCGAAAGCCCATTCACTCACGGTCCAACCATACCAAATTAATCAAAATCCGACATCATTTCGCCACTCAAACCCCCAAAATCGGCTCTCCAAATCCTAGCCTCAAACCCCCAAATTTCACCTCAAAAACACACTAGCTAGGTTAAAATTCAGCGGGAAAACATAATTATTGAAGAAAATGGACACAAGGAGCTTACCTCAATAATCTCTTCAAAAACCCTCTCAAAAACCTCAAAAATCCGAGCTCAAGATGTTAGAAATGGCAAAAATCTCGGAATCTTCGTTTATATAGGTTCTACCCAGGCTTTCCGCGCCTGCGGCAATTTAGCTGCTTCTACGGCCTCGTAGGTGCGCCTCAGAGCCCACTTCTGCGGCCAAATCTGCACTTGCATCCTAGTTTCCGCTCCTGCGGACTCGCTTCTGCGAGACAAATATCCACTTCTGCGGAGACCAGCTACACGGCCAAATCCGCTTCTGCGGTCCTTCTACCACCTATGCCTCACTTCCTTGGCCACTTTTGCGGCTTTCTTCCCGCTTCTGCAGGCTCACACCTGCAGTTCCCCATCCGCAGGTGCTATTACACCAGCATGAATCAACTTCAATAGTCCTTCAACATGCAACTTTGATCTATTAGCCACCCGAGGCCCTCGGGACCTCAACCAAACATACCAAAAAGTCCTAAAACAAGATATGAACTTAGTTGAATCCTCAAATCACCTCAAACAACATCAAAAACATGAATTGCACACGAATTCTAGCCTAAAGAACTTTGAAATTTCCAAATTCTACAAATGACGTCGAAACCTATTAAATCACGTCCGATTGACCTCAAATTTTTCACACAGGTGACAAATGACACCACAAACATACTCCAATTTTTGGAAATCTAATCCGACCCCGATATCAAAAAGTGCACTCCCGGTCAAACTTTCCAAAATTTCAACTTTCGCCATTTCAAGCCTAATTCTACTACGGACCTCCAAATCACAATCCAGACACGCTCCTAAGTTCAAAATCATCCAATGAAGATAAAGGAACCATCAAAATTCAAATCCGAGGTCGTTTACACATAAGTCGATATCCGGTCGACTTTTCTAACTTTAACTTCCAATTATGAGACTAAGTGTCTCAATTCACTCTGAAATCTCTCCAGACCCGAACCAACCAACCCGATAAGTCATATAACACCTGTACAGTACAAAAGGAGCAGAAAATAGGAAAATGGGGCTACAACTCTCGAAACGACCGGCCGGGTCGTTACACTAGGAAGACATTTTTAATATGGTTCTTGATTCTCTTGACTATTGAGTTTTGACCCTACTTGATATGGGGCTTCGGTCTATCTTGATATCTAATTAAGCTAAGTGTGATGGCATGAACAACACATGTGGCGAAAAATGGATATTTGGAAAACTCTCTTGGATTGATAATATACGCTTTCTCGACTCTTGAATCTTGAACATTATAATTAATATTTGAAAAGACTTCAAGGTTTGATATTCTATACTTTTGATATATTTGTTAACTTGTTTTAAATTATATTTTATTTGAGCTACCTATGACTGAAAAGGGGAATTGGAAAATTTAATGACTCCAAGCCCAAAGTTTATACGCCACTAAGCTTTATGCTTAACGATAGTTGTTTTCTACCATAGGCAATGTACGGGATGAGATTTGAAGACAGCCTTATGAAGTAGTCTTTTTGGGAGCACTTATGGAAATAACATTTGTATATGCACCTAGGTTTTGTATAGTTTTGGGACTTAAACATGATATTTATGTCACACTTATGTATATTATTTTGGAGGCTTGCTGGATCTCAAGACCAAAATCTTGTAACATGTAATTTGGTGAGTTATTTTGCTATTTTAGGGTGTGTGAATAACTCAAGTCTTGAAATATGCTAAATTTACACTTTGTCTTGTAAAAATGTACAAAGAAGTGGACTAGTTTTCTATTTTTACACGCTAATTTTAAATTCATGTACAATATGAACATGTAGTGATATTGAACGAAAAGTATAATTTTGTTAGGAAGCTGTTTTAACATGTTGATTATTCGAGAAGGGTTGGATCACCTTATCTTGATACTTTGATATTGTATTTCATTAACAAATTTTACGATATGTATTTTCAAAACAAAAAAATATTGCACTTTGAACCTTCATCGCCTGGGCCTATTTCCGGTACTAAATTATTCTGAATGTCTTTTTGATTATTATCTTCTTAATGTTGTAAGTAGTAAATTAGATTTTTTCGTAAGTAGCACCCTCCCAAGGGGGTTGCCACAAGTTTTGGTATCAGATCCTAGGTTTGTGATTCTAGGATTTTTGTTGTGATCGTACCTAGTATTTGTTGTTATTTCCTTTCTTAAAAATGACTCCAAGATTATAAATTTTTGCATACATGTTTAATGAATTTGTTGTATTCCTTGTGCATATGCATCATGTATATATACCTAATGCAGCGTGATCTTATCTTTTATAGGAATTTTAATATGGCCCCCTCTTCGAATAGAGATACTGAATCTGTTGATAAAAGTCAGGCCCATTATAATTCTCCACCTCACCTCCAGGAAGGAGATAAGGAACCCTTGACTAGTGTTAGTGAAAATGAAGCGGGCAATAATTCAAGAGCAATGGGTCATAGTTCTCCTATTATGACTCCTCCATTTCAGCAAATGATTGAGTTCTTTCGTCACTTGGCTGGGGCAATGTCAGAACCTAGTGAAATGAATTTTGAGAAGATGAGGAAAATGGGTGGAGTTGAATTTGAAGGCACTACTGATCCCACAGTAGCTGAACGATGGCTCGCGCACAAGGAGAGGGTCTTTGAACAACTAGAGTGTACTAATGCTGCCAAATTCAAGTATGCTATCTCTCTTTTACAAAAAGATGCCTATGATTGGTAGGTAAGTGTGCCAAATGCAATATCAAAACCTCCAGTTCTTACTTGGGATGACTTCGTGAAAGTATTTAGTGCGAAATATGTCCCCCCTTTCTATTGTGATATTACGAAAAAAGATTTTCTAAATCTAAGACAAAGGGAGTATGTCTATTGCAGAGTATCAACAAAAATTTCTCAGGCTTTCTCGCTATGATGGAGGTATTATTTATGATGAAAGAGACAAGTTCAGAAGATTTGAATGGTTCCATCTGAAAATCTGTGGCAATCTTGCAACTTGAGGATTTTTCCAAGTTAGTTTTAGCTGCTCTAACTTAGGAAAGAATTGACAATGAAGAAGCTAGTAGGAGAGAAAACAAGTTTAGGAAGGGTAATTCAGGTTATGGTGGTCCATCGAAGAAGGGAAAGTTTGACTATTTCAAGACTAAAAGTGCATAGAAGTCATCATATCATAAGCAGAATAAGACAAATTCTCTACTGCTAGTGCTCCAAGTTATGGCCAAGGCAAAACTTATATACCTACTTGTGCACAGTGCGGGAAGAATCACTATGGTGCCTACAGAAGAGCTTCTGGTGCTTGTTTTAATTGTGGAAGTCAGGATCATAAAGTGAAGGATTGTCCTAATCCTAATCCTCTTTCTTCTACACATACAAATGGCTCAGTTCAAAAGCCTTTCACTACTCATTCTCAAGCTAATAGCGGTGCAAGACCTAAAAATATGCAATTTGTTACATCGCGTACTTTATTAGTAGGTTGAGGTCCAGTGTGATAGCATGAATTTTCTGAATGATTAATTAAATGATTTTTCCCTGTTTGAATTTGGAAAGTTCAATGTTTCTTTTGGTAACGTTGGGTGTCGAAAATTTATGGCTTTTCAGAATTTTGGGGTCCAAGGATTGACTATTTAAATATATTATTTGGTTCATAACTGCATTTGACTTAATCTTGCCTAAAAGGGTCAAGACTTAAATAGCGTGATGAAGGTAATGATTGACCCTTTTCGTTAACTAGCTTGCACTGCCTGTCTCCACATCTATTTTCGGCGACCGCTCGACCTAGCGCGTTAGCCCCAGTACTAAAACACTCGGCCCAAGCAATGCCCAAAAGTCCCATGCCAAGGAATCTCCTGCTCATAAGGATAAACTACGAAAAAGCCACAAGAAGGGTAGATAGACAGGGTTAAACCAATGTGATCATGACATTGTAGGTGCTTGCGATGGGACGGATGCGACTTCCCTCAGCATTTTCTCCTCTCGACAATGCAATGGTTGAGAGTAAAAAAGGGGTATCCGCTATTTTATCTCCCTTAAAGTCCTTTATGGATTTCGAGTCGGGAATAGAGCAGTGGCTTATTCGGCGCCGGAAGGAATTAGTCTCCACTACCGTCATTCGAAGAACGAACTGATCAGATCGCAACCCTTTTTTGCCTGGATGTCGCATTGCATTTGCTCAAACTCGGGAAACCGAATGATAGGTAAAGTATGGGACGTTCAGTAAACAATCCCTTAGCTCAAGTATTTTTGAGCGCTTTCTTTGGCTTTGCTTTTCATATGTCAAAGGCACTGACTTTGTAACATGTATGAAAGAATAGTGGTTCCTTCACCCTTATTCTTTATGTAAAATTTTCTTGCAATTAGTTTCCCTTAATACATGCCATCTGATTCTTTATTTTTAGTGACAAAGCCTTTGTTTAAAATCATTTATTTACCTAACAGTCCAATTATGAGCAAATTTTAGTCAAAACATAAAAGTTAGTCAACCAACATATGTGAAATCGTAATTTACCTACATACTAGTAATTTTGAGCCTGTTATGATAAGTGAAGTTACAAGATTCTAGTAGGCTACTACTATCTTTTACCGATCAAGAAAAGATTCTTGAACCTATAAAAAAGTTTCTATATAAACAATTCCTCTCCAAAATATTTGAGAATATATTGATTTGTTGGCTGGTTGATCAATGAAAAGTTGGACAAAGTTCTCTGTGGTCTGTCAACTTCAAGAAATAGTATAAACACAAGGATTTAATTCATAATATAGGGAAAGAAGGGACAAAAATTCACACGCTGATACATGACCATGATAGTGAAGTATATTATAGTATGATATATAAAGTGTATTAAAAGTGAGTAATATTTTAAGTAATTTGAGATAATTTTAATTACGTGAATAATTGGTTAATTATCAGGTAACGGGTCATTACCTAGTTAATTAATAAGTTAGGGAATAAGATTAAATTTCCCCCACCCCCACGTGGCAGCCCCCTCTCCTTCTAAGTGATGACTCCTCATGTTTGTTTAATCCTTTTCGTTCTTTATCTGAATAGTCAAGATTGTATATCACCTCTTTCATGGTTTCATGTCATAAGCCCCTTTGGTTTTCACGCATTCTTGTCTGGAAGCACCATATTGATGTCTCCTTCTAGCTCTCCTAAACTATTTTCTTTAGTTTGCCACCTTATAACACTTGCAGAAACTCAAACTGCTTTTCTCCTTTGTAACATGCGTGTTTTCCTCTAATAATAACTTCGAGTGTCACCCTCTTAAAAGTTCAAAGGAGATTCAGAAGTATATGATAAAGTTTAACTCTGTCATTATAAAGGGATATGTGTTTTTGCTATGGGGTGTAAAAATTGGACAGGGGACTGAACTTGGCAATAGGGAAATTTCTCTTGTTTAGCCAATATGAAAACTTCAATTAACTGGGTAGGCTCAGGTATGTTAAGGCTATCCCTTCTTTCTTTTTGGAATGATCCAAATAATATGAATGAAACGAGCAAATACGCAACTTTCATAAATGACTCTATTAATAGAAATACTAGGGGTGTCTATATTCTTGATTCCCCAAGTGAATTATTATTCTATTATCTGTTCATGGGTCTAAAAAATACGTAAGTTGGTAAAGTTTTTTTCATGATATTAGTCAGAGGCATAATGGTCTTATGACGTACCGAGAGATTTTATTAACGTATTTCATATGCGTTTCATGCATTTATACATGCACATTGACCCACGACCAGATGGAGTTATATACACGTATATATATGTATATATATGTATATGAGATATTTTGGCGTTATATACACACCACCACCTGATCAACTGGTACATGTTGATGATTTTTCCCACAGTAGTTCAGATGATATGATGTGATGTTCTCAGAGGCCTGATGATGTAATGAAACATGTACCTATGCACGACATGACATTCATATGCATATGCATGACACTATAATTATCTCATGATTTACAGAGTTATCCTGACTTACAGATTGAGTCATTTACTCTATATTTCTTCCATTTCTGTTATGTACTTATTTATGTGCCTTACATACTCGATACATTATTCGTACTGATGTCCTTTTGTTGGGGACGTTGTATTCATGCCTGCAGGTATAGATAATCAGTATGACGAGCCCTTATAGTAGACAAAATTGGCTTCAGCGAAGGATCGGTAAGACTCCACCTCATCCGGAATACAGCCGAGTCTATAAGTCATTGTTTTAGAAGTTTTTTAGAAACTTATGGATAGGCCGGTACCCTGTCCTATTTTATGTCAAATAATCTTAGAGTCTTTGTAGACAAAGGTTCATTTGTACAGTATGTCAGAGGCCTTGCCGGCCCATATGTATTCATGTTTTAAGAACGATAGTTTATTGATACAGTGTTGCCTACTTATAGTTATGAATTACGAGTTGTGGTCATGTTGGCCCATGATAGTTACAAAAGGAATGAGTCCAGCTAACTTGAACTATGTACGCTCTAGTTTTGGTCGAACGATCATGAGTTACAGAGTGGTTCGCTCGGGCCATCACGACACTAGGTGCCAGCCACGCCTCCCCAGGTTCGGGGCGTGATAAAGTTGTATCAGAGCGAGGTTGTGTCCTAGGAAGTCTACAAAGCCGTGCCTAGTAGAGTCTCACTTATGGGTGTGTTGCGCGCCACATTTATAATTGAGAGGCTATAGGGTATTTAGGAAATGTTACCCTTCTTTTGTTTCCAGATCACCATAGAGCTGAGTCATAAGAATTCAGTATAAAGCTTCCACCAAATTTTGCATGCACCAGAGGTGCTATCACAATAGAGCTTTAAGGCGTAGATGTAATTCCCACCTATGTGGAAGAGAGGTTATGAAAGCGGAAAAAGATACGATGCAGATTGAAAGGTAAGTAAGTTAAAGGTGAAGAAGATACGAGATAGTCAAGTACAAAAGGTTGTGGATAGTCGAGATTTTAGATATAGTTTGGGTTTTAGTTTAATTTATAGAAGAGAACCTAGTGAAATTTTTTGTGAATCTCTGAAAGTTAACAATCGAGGACGAATGTTTCTAAAGGGGGGAAGGATGTTACATCCCGTACTTTAATAGTAAGTTGAGGTGAAGTGTGATAACATGAGTTTTTTGAACGATTAATTAAATTATTTTCCCTGTTTGAATTTGGAAAGTTCAATGTTTCTTTTGGTAACATTGGGTGTCAAAAATTTATGGCTTCTCAGAATTTTGGGGTTCAAGGATTGACTATTTAAATATATTATTTGGTTCATAACTGCATTTGATTTGATCTTTCCTAAAAGAGTCTAGACTTATGCCTCATTTGTTTTTTAAGATTAAGACGTTTGAATCTGAATACACATCGGAATATCAAAATGTGTATTAAGATTAAGACATCTGAATCTGAATACACATCTGAATATATCAAGATGTATATGAAGATCCGAATAGAAATAATTAAGACTCTTTGATTTTTAACATCTGAATGTATAAAATTTAACTTTATTGAAAACTAATAAACATAAAATTCAAATGAAATACTAACTAATCTAAAATTCTATCAATAAAATATATAATTTTTTAAAATACGATAGTTGTTGGTGGTGATGGATAATGGGTGAATGCCGACTAGAGGTGGTGGTTGGTGGTAGTTCTGGTTGATGATGATGGTTCATGCTAGTAGCTAGTAGTGATTGGTAGTTGTTGCGATTATGATTGAGGATGGTGGTGGTGAGTGGTGATAATTAATAATGGCGGGTGGTGGTAGTAGTTGTGACTGATAAAGGTGGTGGGTTGGTGGTGGTAGGTTATAATGATGGGCAATGCCGGCTGTGGTTATTAATGGTGATGGGGTGGTCAGTTGTGCTAGTTGAGGTGGATGAGTGTTGATTTTGGGTGAGAATGATTATGGTGGTCGGAGTGGTATGGTCGATAATGGTGGCGGCTATGATTGATGATGAAGGTGTGGTGGTGGTGGTGGAGGCATGGTGGTAGTTGATAATGGTAGGTGGTGGCGGCAGTTAATAATGAATATGTGATAGCATCTTAATGAAATTAAGTCTCTGTTGTAGATCTTAATCATACAGACCTATTCAGACCCAATAAGTGGTTGTGAAGTAAAAAAAACAAACACATTTAATGATTAAGATCTGAATAATTAAGATTCATACTTTAAAAATAAACGCACTTAATGTATGAGATCTGAATGATTAAGATTCAGACCTCCATTAAGTGCAAACAAATGAGGCCTTAAAGAGCGTGATCAAGGTAATGATTGACTCCTTTTCGTTAACTAGCATTTTTAAGTGCTTTCTTTGGCTTTGCTTTTCATCTTTCAAAGGCATTGACTTTGTAACATGTATGAAAAGAATAGTGGTTCCTTCACCCTTATTCTTTATTTAAGGTTTTCTTGCAATTAGTTTCCCTTAATACAATCCTTTTGATTCTTTATTTTAATGACAAAGCCTTTGTTTAAAATCATTTGTTTACCTAACAGTCCAATTATGAGCAGATTTTAGTCAAAACATAAAAGTTAGTCAACCAACATATGTGAAATTGTAATTTACCTACAGACTAGTAATTTTGAGCCTGTTATGATTAGTGAAGTTACAAGATTCTAGTAGGCTACTACTATCTTTTACCGATCAAGAAAAGATTCTTGTAAGCTATAAAAAGTTTCTATATAAACAATTCCTCTCCAAAACATTTGAGAATATATTGATTTGTTGGCTGGTTGATCTGTGAATAGTTGGACAAAGTTCTCTGTGGTATGTCATCTTCAAGAAATAGTATAAACACAAGGATTTAATTCATAATATTGGGAAAGAAGGGACAAAAATTCACACGCTGATACATGACCATGATAGTAAAGTATATTGTAGTATGATATATAAAGTGTATTAAAAGTGAGTAGTATTTTAAGCAATTTGAGATAATTTTTAATTACGTGGGTAATTGATTAATTATCGGATAACGGACCATTACCTAGTTAATTAATAAGTTAGGAGATAAGATTAAATTCCCCCACCACCACGTGGCAGCCCCCTCTCCTTCTAAGTGATGACTCTTAATGCTTGTGTAATCCTTTTCATTCTTTATCAAAATAGTCAAGATTGTATATCACCTCTTTCATGGTTTCATGACATAAGACCCTTTGGTTTCACGCATTCTTGTTTGGAAGCACCATATTGATGTCTCCTTCTAGCTATCCTAAACTATTTTCTTTAGTTTGCCACCTTATAACACTTGCAGAGACTCAAACTGCTTTTCTCCTTTGTAACTTGTGTGTCTTCCTCTAAAAATAACTTCGAGTGCCACCCTCTTAAAAGTTAAAGGGAGATTCAGAAGTATATGATAAAGTTTAACTCTGTCGTTATCAAGGGATATGTGTTTCTTCTATGGGGTGTAAAAATTGGACAGGGGATTGAACTTGGCAGTAGGGAAGTTTCTCTTGTTTAGCCAATATGAAAATTGCAATTAACTGGGTAGGCTCAGGTATGTTAAGACTATCCCTTCTTTCTTTTTGGCATGATCCAAATAATACGAATGAAACGAGCAAATACACAACTTTCATAAATGACTCTATTCATAGAAATACTAGGGGTGTCTATATTCTTGATTCCCCAAGTGAATTATTATTCTATCATGTGTTCATGAGTCTCAAAAATACGTAAGTTGGTAAAGTTTTTTTCATGATATTAATCAGAGGCATAATGGTCTTATGACGTACCGAGAGATTTTATTAACGCATTTCATGCATTTATACATGCAAATTGACCCACGACCAGATGGTGTTATCTACGCGCATATATATATGTATATATATGTATATGGGATATGGGAAAGGTTATGGCGTTATATACGCACCACCACCTGATCAACTAGTATACGTTAATGATTTTGCCCACAGTGGTCGAGATGATATGATGGGATGTCCTCAGAGGCCTGATGATGTTATGAAACATGTACCTATGCACGACATGACATTCATATTCATATGCATGAAACTATAATTATTTCATGATTTACAGAGTTATCCAGACTTACAGGTTGAGTCATTTACTCTATATTTCTTCCATGTCTGTTATTTACTTATTTATGTGCCTTACATACTCGATATATTATTCGTACTGACGTCCTTTTGTTGGGGACGCTGCATTCATACCTGTAGGTATAGATAAGCAGTATGACGAGCCCTCATAGTAGACGAGATTGGCTTCCGCGAAGGATCGGTAAGACTCCACCTCATCCGGAGTGCAGCCAAATCTATGAGTCATTGTTTTAGAAGTTTTCTACAGACTTATGGGTAGGCCGATACCCTGTCCCATTTTATGTCAAATAATCTTAGAGGTTGTTTGTAAATTACCCTTATTTGGCATAACTGTTGTTACATTATTTGATCCTGGATCTTCGCACTCTTATGTTTGCTCATCACTTGCAATTCCAGATTCTGTTAAATCTGTGAGACTTGACTTTGATGTGCTTGTCACGAGTCCATTAGTTCATCGGGCTGTTGTTAATAGGATTTACCGAGATTGTCCATTCATAATTCAAAATTTAGTCTTCCCTGCAGACTTGCTTGAAATTCCCTTCCAAGAATATGATGTTATTGTTGGTATGGATTGGCTCCATAGGCACCATGCATTGGTTGATTGTAGGTTGAAGCAAGTGACTTTTAGAACTCCTGTATATTCACACATAGTAGTTCAAGGAGAAAGATCATTGACATCTAATATTATTTCTGCGGTCTTGGCAAGAAGATGATTCGTCAAGGTTGTGATGCCTATCTTGCTCATATAGTCAATACACGATTGGGGAGTCCAAGTCTTAAGGACATACCAACTGTGTGCGACTTTCCTGATGATTTTCCTGGGTTGCCTCCAAAAAGGGAGATTGAATTTCCTATAGAGCTTGTCCCTGGAACTACTCCTATTTCTATCGCTCCTTATAGAATGGCTCCAACTGAATTTAAAGAGTTGAAGGCTCAATTGCAAGAACTTCTTGAGAAAGGTTTTATCCGTCACAGTATTTCACCTTAGGGAGCTCCTGTTTTATTTGTGAAAAAGAAAGATGACACTCTTAGGCTTTACATTGATTACCGACAGCTGAACAAGGTAACAATCAAGAACAGATACCCACTACCTAGAATCGATGACTTGTTTGACCAACTGAAGGGTGCCAGCTTGTTCTCAAAAAATAACTTAAGGTCTAGATATTATCAGTTGTGAGTGAGGGAGCAAGATGTTCCTAAAACTACTTTTAGGACCAGGTATGGCCATTATGAATTTTTGGTATTGCCATTTGGTTTGATAAATGCTCCTGGTGCATTTATGGATATAATGAACCGTCTATTCAAGCCTTACCTTTATCAATTTGTGGTGGTCTTTATAGATGACATTTTAGTCAATTCCAAGAATAAATAAGATCATAAGCATCTCCGGATTGTCATGCAAATTCTGAAGGAGAGGCAACTCTACGCGAAGCTTTCCAAATGTGAATTTTGGCTGAGTGGAGTGGCTTTTTTGGGGCATATTTTATCAGCTGAAGGTGTGAAGGTTGATCCTAGTAAGATTGAAGCTATTGTTGATTTGAAACCCCCTAAAACTCCAACTAAGATCAGAAGTTTCTTGGGTTTAGCAGGATACTATAGGAGGTTCGTGAAGGGCTTCTCTATTATAGCTTTTCCTTTGACCAAACTTTTGGGGAAAGACGCCAAGTTTGTGTGGAATGAAAAGTGTCAAGAGAGCTTTGAAAAGCTCAAATCCTTGTTGACACAAGCTCCAATACTTTCTTTGCCAGCTGAAGGGAAAGATTATGTGATATACAGTGATGCATCTGTCACGACCCCAGTTCACCCTCCATGAACATGTCGTGATGGCACCTAGTTCCTACACCTAGGTAAGCCTAACAGTACGGAATAACAAATTAACATTTGCGAAATAATTAATTAAAACTGAACATACGGAAATAACAACTGTATATAAGGCCACTCGGCCTATACAACTCAAAAATATGCGGAAGTCTACAACTAAATCCCAAAACCCGGAAACTCACGGGAAACACATGCTAATAGAATGTAGTAATCTGCTCTACACCAGAATGTCTAAACAACATGAAAGGAAAGAAAGGAACTATCTGCTAAAGCCGGAATAGAGTAGAGACTCCTGGTCTGCGGACGTAGCAGATATACCTCAAGTCTCAGCTAGGACTCTCCACCACGAGGATGATACGCCTGGGAGGAAGTACCTGGATCTGCACATGAAAAACATGCGCAGAAGAGGCATGAGTACACCACAGCGGTACTCAGTAAGTGC
Source organism: Nicotiana attenuata (assembly GCF_001879085.1). Lineage (NCBI taxonomy): Eukaryota > Viridiplantae > Streptophyta > Magnoliopsida > Solanales > Solanaceae > Nicotiana > Nicotiana attenuata. Next base: position 140,964 of record NW_017672371.1, read on the forward strand.
CAAGCCTAACCTTGGTTGGGTAGTGACGAGGAAGGTCAGGGCCCTACTGAGATAAAACATAATAAATAATGAGATAACGGAAGCAGTTTAAATAAAGTCTACAGCGAGAATCTAAACCAGGTGAATAAGGAAGAACAGTAATAGAAAGCAAAGTTAACAATACAAGGAAAACTGCCCTCAACAAGGAATAATAGCCGGGGGATCTCTTGGTATCCCGAGGATCTCTTGGTATCCTCAATAAGTAAGTCGGGGATCTCTTAGTATCCCGAGGATCTCTGGGTATCCTCAATAAGTAAGTCGGGGATCTCTTGGTATCCCAATATATATAGAAACACATGTGCCAAGGATCTCTTGGTATCCCGCACCCTCAGTCCAGAATATCTCAAGTACAGGGGATCTCCTGGGAAGCCGTCCCGTAGTCCCAAATTAAACACACAACAACAACAACCCATAATCTCAGAATAAATGCTAAAATCAGGACAAGTAATAGTAAATTCTAGCCTAACATGCTTCATAGAGTACAAATAGTACAGCTAAACAAATAAGCAAGTAAGCCAGCTAAACATGCGTCTCTAAGCTAGCACAGGTATAAACTTACAGTCTAAAATGAACAAGTAAACAGGAAATCTCAATTTAAATACTTCAAGTAGAAATGGGTTTACAACAATTAGCTCAAGTACGCGCTCGTCACCTCACGTACGAGGCATTCAAATATTCAAAGATCATGTCCTAAGGGGAAAGGTCCCCCACACAAGGTTAGACAAGCCACTTACCTCGAACCGGCTCAATATCAACTAGAAACCACGCTCTTGCCACGAGTATCCGACTCCAAATGGCCCAAATCTATTCAATTCAATTACACATTGTAAATAACATCGCAAACACCTGGTTTTGCTATTAAATTCAAAGCTACGGCGTGAAATTAGGTGAAATGACCAACATGCCCTTCAGGCCAATGCCTCGGAATCGAATAATTTTTTCATTTTCATAACCCTCGTACTCTCACAAGTTTAACCATATAAAAATCTCCCTAATCGGAGGTCAAATGCTCACTCAAAACCCAATAGTTTGGCCTAAGAAGTTTTAACCAAATTCTTCAAATTTTAATCCCAAATTCGAATTTTAATGATGGATTTAACTACAAAATGATGAAATAAAACTAGAAGCGATTAATAAAACGTTACCCAATGATCTNTAAGTGCCTCGTCCATCAACATTTTGCCATCTGTGTCCTTAATGCACTTGACTTGGTCTAAGTTGCGGGCTTTCCTCTCCCCCACCTTGGCCAACCGCTACAACTTTTTGTCCCCGCCTCTGCCCCCGAGCTCCTCATACAAACGAGCAAACGCCGCGTTCTTAGCCGTCGTAACTGCTAACTTTGCCTCTTTCTTTGCCTTTCTGTAACACTCCTGATAAGTCCTTTTTTCTCCTCATTTGTACTCTCCACTAGCTTCAAATAAGCAGTTTTCTTACCTTCCACTTGTTATGATCCTATTAGTCTAATTACTAAATCAGTAGTTAGTTAAATCAGTAGCTCACACAAGGAATAAGCAGCAGGGTAGTAATCTGCGGTCAAACCTTCCGCACCTGCGGAAAAGCTGAGGAGTCCAAATTTTGCTTCTGCGATGACCAAGGCCGCTTCTGCGGCTCCGCTTCTGCGGTTCCCAAGCCGCAGAAGCGAAAAGATACCAGAAGCAGCAGAACTGCTACCTCTCAACTTCCAAAATTCTTTCGTTAACCACCCGAAATCATCCCGAGGCCCCTGTGACCTCAACCAAAAGCACCAATACCACCTAATACATTATTCAAACTTGTACCAATCTTAAAAACACCTAAAACAACGCTGGAAACCCGAATTAATCAAAGATTCAAGCCTAAGAACTTCAAATTCCAACAAAACATGCTTTCGATCAAAAACCTACCCGAACCTCGTCCGAATGACCTAAAATTTTGCATACACATCCCTAATGACATGACGGAACTACTGTAACTTTCGGAATTCTAATCCGACCCTCGGATCAAAAACTCACCATCGGACCGGAAACTTATAAAATTCAAACTTCGGCATTTCAAGCCTAAATGAGCTACGGGCTTCCAAAATACATTCCGAACACGCTCCCAACCCCAAAATCACCTAACGGAGCTACCGGAACCACCGGATTTCCATTCCGAGGTCATCTTCACACTGTTCCGACTACGGACCACTTTTCAACCCTTAAGCTCTCATTTTGGGACTAAGTGTCCCAAAGCTCTCCGAAACTCAACACCGACGTCTCGACAAACCAAAATAGCAGAAATGAACTTAGGGGAAGCAGTTAATGGAGGATCGGGGCGTAAATTCTTAAGACGACCGGCCGGGTCGTCACATCCTCCTACACTTAAACATTCTTTCGTCCTCGAACGAGCATAGAGAACATACATGAAGTAGTGAAAAGATGAGGGTAACTGCTGCGCATATCCTGCTCGGTCTCCCAAGTCGCCTCCTCGAATCCACCGGAATACCCTCACTAGAAATCACATGGCCTAAGAATGCCACAGAACTCAGCCAAAACTCACATTTTGAGAAATTTGCATATAACTTTTTCTCCCTCAAGGTCTGTAGCACGGTCCTCAGGTGCTGCTCATGATCTTCCCGACTCCGGGAATACACCAGAATATCATCAATAAAAACAATCACGAACGAGTCAAGATATGGCCTGAACACACTGTGCATCAAATGCACGAAAGCTGCAGGGGCATTGGTCAGCCCCAAATGACATGACAAGGAACTCGTAATGGCCATATCGAGTCCTGAAGGTAGTCTTCGGGATATCTGGCTCCCGAATCTTCAGCTGATGGTAACCTGAGCGCAAGTCAATCTTAGAAAACACATGTGCACCCTGAAGCTGGTCAAACAGATCATCTATACGAGGCAAAGGATAATGGTTCTTCACTGTAACCTTGTTCAACTGGCGGTAGTCAATACACATGCGCATAGAACCATCCTTTTTCTTCACAAAAAAAACAGGAGCACCCCACAGTGAAACACTGGGTCGAATAAAACCCTTACCAAGCAATTCCTGCAACTGATCCTTCAACTTCTTCAACTCAGGAGGAGCCATACGATACGGAGGAATGGAAATGGGCTGGGTGCCCGGCAACAGATCAATGCCGAAATCAATGTCTCTATCAGGCGGCATGCCCGGAAGATCAGCTGGAAATACATCGGGATAATCCCGTACCACTGGAACAGAATCAACAGAAGGGGTATCAACACTAACATCTCTCACATAAGCCAAATACGCGGCACACCCCTTCTCAACCATGCGCTGAGCTTTAAGAAAAGAGATAACTCTTCTGGGAGTGTGATCTAAAGTACCAATCCACTCAATACGCGGAACACCTGGCATAGCCAGCGTCACAGTCTTGGGGTGACAATCAAGAATAGCAAAGTGGGGCGACAACCAGTCCATGCCCAGAATAATGTCAAAATCCACCATACCGAGTAATAATAAGTCTGCTCTGGTCTCAAAACCACGAATAGTAACCAAACATGACCGATAAACGCGGTCCACAACAAGAGGATCTCCCACAGGAGTAGAAACATAAACGGGGGCACCCAAAGAATCCCGAGGCACACCCAAATACAGAGCAAAGTAAGAAGACACATAAGAGTAAGTAGAGCCTAGATCGAATAGAACCGATGCCTCTCTATGACAAACCAGTATAATACCTATGATGGCGGAGTCGGAGGCAACAGCCTCAGTGCGGGCAGGAATACAATAATATCTAGCACGACCCCTCTCTCGAGGGCGACCTCTATCTCCCCTACCTCCGCCCCTGGCTGGCTGGGCAGGTGGGGTAGCAGCGGGAGCTGTGACCATAGCCTGAGAACCCTGAGGAGCACGCTGTGGCTGAGAAGTCTGTGGGGGCGCGCTCCTCCCAAGTCTGGGGCAATCCCTCACCATGTGACGTGTATCACCACACTCGTAACAAGCTCTGGGAGGACGCGGTGGCTGTGACTGGCTGGGACTAGGCCTGCTGGACTGACCTCTGGAAACACCCCGCGCAGGAGGCACGCTAGAAACTGGAGGTGCATAGTAAGGCTCCTGAGGTGGAGGTGGAGCTGGAGTACTGCCGGCTGCTGGAAGAGCTGAATGTACAGGACGACCCGAATAACCTCTGCCATAACGACCTGCTGATGGGGTACGGGCACCAGAGTAGTGACCCGACTCTCGAGACCTCTTGGCCTCTCTCTCTCCTTGCTCCTTGGCGAGCATACCCTCAATCCTCCTAGCAATGCTCACTACCTGCTGATAAGGAATGTCCATCTCCAACTCTCGAGCCATGCTAGATCTGATGGGTGGAATAAGACCCTCAATGAACCTGCGAACTCTCTCCCGAACTGTAGCAACCAAAGCCGGTGCATGCCTGGCCAACCTGGTATAACGGATAGCATACTCTGAAACGGTCATAGCACCCTGGCGCAAATGCTCAAACTCTGCGCGCCATGCATCCCTGAGACTCTGGGGGAGAAACTCTCTTATGAACATATCCGAGAACTGGGTCCAAGTCAGTGTAGCAGCCTCGACTGGACTGTCTATCTCATAAGTCCGCCACCAATCATAGGCGGCTCCCCGAAGCTGAAAAGCAGTGAAAGAAACCCCGCTGGACTCCACGATGCCCATAGTGCGGAGAATACGATGACACTCCTCTAGAAATCCCAAGGCATCGTCTGATGCTAATCCACTGAACACTGGGGGATCATACTTCTTGAACCTCTCAAGTCTCCGCTGCTCGTCCTCTGAAGCAGCTGACCCATCCTCGGGCTGAACTGGCGCTGCAGGCGGTGCCGGAATAATCTCGGGAGCCTGCTCAACCTGCACTCGCTGCTCAGGAGTGCGGACGGCGGGAGTCTGTGCTCCTCCCCCGGCCTGGGATATGGCTGCAACAATGGGAAGCAACCCTGCCTGAGCCAAGGTGGTGTACATGCTCATGAACTGAGCCAAAGTCTCCTGGAACGCTGGAGTAGTAGTGGCAGTAGTAGGTGTGCCAGGTGCCTGGGCTTCGGCTGGATCTGCTGGCGGTACCTCGGCGGCAGCTTGCGCAGGTGCTCTGACTGCACCACGTGCGCGTCCTCGACCTCTCCCCCGGCCCCGGCCTCTGGCGGCTGCAGTAGGGGGCGCGGGTGCCTGATCATCTCGAGTAGCACGTGTCCTCACCATCTGTGAGAGAATAGAAGTCAGAAGTTTAGAATTGATGTCCAAAAATATCACACGACGAGGAATTCAAATGAAATGAAGATTTTTCCTAAACAGTTACATAGCCCCTCGTAGATAAGTACAGATGTCTCTGTACCGATCAGCGAGCTCTAATAAACCGGCCTGTGTTCCGTGACTCCTATGAACCTACAGCTCTGATACCAACTTGTCACGACCCCAGTTCACCCTCCATGAACATGTCGTGATGACACCTAGTTCCTACAACTAGGTAAGCCTAACAGTGCGGAATAACAAATTAACATTTGCGGAATAATTAATTAAAACTGAACATACGGAAATAACAACTGTATATAAGGCCACTCGGCCTATACAACTCAAAAATATGCGGAAGTCTACAACTAAATCCCAAAACCCGAAAACTCACGGGAAACACAGGCTAATAGAATGTACTAATCTGCTCTACACCAGAATGTCTAAACAACATGAAAGGAAAGAAAGGAACTATCTGCTAAAGCCGGAATAGAGTAGAGACTCCTGGTCTGCGGACGTAGCAGATATACCTCAAGTCTCAGCTAGGACTCTCCACCACGAGGATGATACGCCTGGGAGGAAGTACCTGGATCTGCACATGAAAAAAATGCGCAGAAGAGGCATGAGTACACCACAGCGGTACTCAGTAAGTGCCAAGCCTAACCTTGGTTGGGTAGTGACGAGGAAGGTCAGGGCCCTACTGAAATAAAACATAATAAATAATGAGATAACGGAAGCAGTTTAAATAAAGTCTACAGCGAGAATCTAAACCAGGTAAATAAGGAAGAACAGTAATAGAAAGCAAAGGTAACAATACAAGGAAAACTGCCCTCAACAAGGAATAATAGCCGGGGGATCTCTTGGTATCCCGAGGATCTCTTGGTATCCTCAATAAGTAAGTCGGGGATCTCTTAGTATCCCGAGGATCTCTGGGTATCCTCAATAAGTAAGTCGGGGATCTCTTGGTATCCCGAGGATCTCTGGGTATCCTCAATAAGTAAGCCGGGGATCTCTTGGTATCCCAATATATATAGAAACACATGTGCCAAGGATCTCTTGGTATCCCGCACCCTCAGTCCAGAATATCTCAAGTACAGGGGATCTCCTGGGAAGCCGTCCCGTAGTCCCAAATTAAACACACAACAACAACAACCCATAATCTCAGAATAAATGCTAAAATCAGGACAAGTAATAGTAAATTCTAGCCTAACATGCTTCATAGAGCACAAATAGTACAACTAAACAAATAAGCAAGTAAGCCAGCTAAACATGCGTCTCTAAGCTAGCATAGGTATAAACTTACAGTCTAAAATGAACAAGTAAACAGGAAATCTCAATTTAAATACTTCAAGTAGAAACGGGTTTACAACAATTAGCTCAAGTACGCGCTCGTCACCTCACGTACGAGGCATTCAAATATTCAAAGATCATGTCCTAAGGGGAAAGGTCCCCCACACAAGGTTAGACAAGCCACTTACCTCGAACCGGCTCAATATCAACTAGAAACCACGCTCTTGCCACGAGTATCCGACTCCAAATGGCCCAAATCTATTCAATTCAATTACACATTGTAAATAACATCGCAAACACCTGGTTTTGCTATTAAATTCAAAGCTACGGTGTGAAATTAGGTGAAATGACCAACATGCCCTTCAGACCAACGCCTCAGAATCGAATAATTTTTACATTTTCAGAACCCTCATACTCTCACAAGTCTAACCATATAAAAATCTCCCAAATCGGAGGTCAAATGCTCACTCAAAACCCAATAGTTTGGCCTAAGAAGTTTTAACCAAATTCTTCAAATTTTAATCCCAAATTCGAATTTTAATGATGGATTTAACTACAAAATGATGAAATATAACTAGAAGGGATTAAGAAAACGTTACCCAATGATCTTCACTTCAAAACCCACTCAAAATCGCCCTCTCCCGAGCTCTCAATTGATTTTTCCAACTTTTGAAACTCAACCCTCGAAATTCCCTTTTCTGAACAGGTATTTCCGCTTCTGCGGACAAGGGACCGCTTCTGCGGAAACCAAGCCGCTTCTGCGGTTTTCACTTAATGGGCCAGGTTCCGCTTCTGCGGTACAAATCTCGCAGGTGCGAACTGCATCTGCGGTCAAACCTTCCGCACCTGCGGAAAAGCTGAGGAGTCCAAATTTCGCTTCTGCGATGACCAAGGCCGCTTCTGCGGCTCTGCTTCTGCGGTTCTCAAGCCGCAGAAGCGAAAATATACCAGAAGCAGCAGAACTGCTACCTCTCAACTTCCAAAATTCTTCCGTTAACCACCCGAAATCATCCCGTGGTCCCCGGGACCTTAACCAAAAGCACCAATACCACCTATTACCTTATTCAAACTTGTACCAATCTTAAAAGGCGAAATACATAAATGGCCCCTTCAAGTTGTCCACAACGGTCATTTGAACACCTCAACATACCTATTTATCAAGTAGAAACTTCAAGTGTCTGTTAAGTAAATCGAATAGACACCCTGGTACAACATACCAGATGCGTGAGCTACACTTGCCAAATGAGCCAATCAATGAACGACACGTGTAATTTGTAATTAAAACTTAACACAAATTAACCAAAAAAAACAAAATAAATTTAATATGAAAAAACCCTTCGCCAGCGTCTCTTTCTCCTCCTCCCCCAAACGTAACACAATGTTTGGCTAATCAGAAGCAACCCAAACACCGCCAATCCATACACCGTGGAAGCATCCGTTCCATACATACAGTACGTCCTTTCATCATACTCATCCGGTTGCACTTTCGCCTTAACAAACACAAAAAGAACATTCAAACTCCATTCTTTATATACACTCAAATACTAAAAAAAAGTAAATTATTACTACAACCAGATATGGGGAAAAAAATCATATCTTTAACTATACCCAGAAAGAACAACACCAAATTCACTGGAAAAAAGCACCCAAAAAATTCAATCTTTAACTACACCCAGAAATGGAAAAAAAATCAAATCTTTAATTATACCCAGAAAACGAAAACACCAAAAATTTAATCTTGGCGAAATACATAAATGGCCCATTCAATTTTGTTCTTTTGTAATGGAGGCAAAGGTGATTTAGGGTTAGAGGAGGGTGTTGAATGGTGGAGGAGAGAATTGGAGGAGAAGGGGGTATGAAAATTAAGTGGGGTCCACATTATTTTAGTAAAAAAAAAAAGAAAAAACCTAATTTTAGGTTGGCAACTCACGTCCTAGAGAGTGGATTTCACGCAATGGGGGCTGACATGGTTGGGTGTTTAGTTGATATTCTACTGTGAATAAATAAAGGGTCTAATTGAAAATAGGCTCACTTAAGGTGTTCAGCTGGTCGTTGAGGACAACTTGAAGGGGCTGTTTATGTATTTTGCCATCTTAAAAACACCTAAAACAACGCTGGAAACCCGAATTAATCAAAGATTCAAGCCTAAGAACTTCAAATTCCAACAAAACACGCTTTCGATCAAAAACCTACCCGAACCTCGTCCGAATGACCTGAAATTTTGCACACACATCCCAAATGACATGACGGAACTACTGTAACTTCCGAAATTCCAATCCGACCCTTGGATCAAAAACTCACTATCGGACCGGAAACTTATAAAATTCAAACTTCGGCATTTCAAGCCTAAATGAGCTACGGACTTCCCAAATACATTCCGAACACGCTCCCAACCCCGAAATCACCTAACGAAGCTAACGGAACCATCAGATTTCCATTCTGAGGTCGTCTTCACACTGTTCCAACTACGGACCACTTTTCAACACTTAAGCTCTCATTTAGGGACTAAGTGTCCCAAAGCTCTCCGAAACTCAACACCGAACGTCCCGACAAACCAAAATAGCAGAAATGAACTTAGGGGAAGCAGTTAATGCGGGATCGGGGCGTAAATTCTTAAGACGACTGGCCGGGTCGTCACAACATCTCACCGTGGCTTGGGTTGTGTTTTGGTGCATGAAGGGAAGTAAATGATTATGACTCTCGAAATTTGACATCACATGAGTTGAATTATCCCACTAACGATCTTGAACTTGGTGCCATTGTTTTTGCCTTAAAAATTTGGAGGCATTACTTGTACGTGGAGAAGTGTAATATATTTAATGATCACAAGAGTTTGAAGTACTTGGGTACACAAAAAGAGTTAAACTTGAGAAAATGTAGATGGCTTGAAATCATCAAAGATTATGATTGCATTGATTATCATCTTGGTAAAGCCAATGTGGTTGTTGATGCATTGTGTCGCAATTTCCTTGCAAGTTTAACTCAAAGTAATTTGCCTTTGCTTCTTGAATTAAGAGCCATGAATGCTTGTCTTTCATTTAATTATAATGGTTCTATCGTTGCTAATTTGCAGTTCAATCCAGTCTTACTTGAGCAGGTCCAAGAAGCGCAAAAGTTAGATGAGAAGCTTGTGAAACGGGTTGAAGAAGTCCAAAATGGAATAGAATCAGATTTTACATTGAAGAAAGATGGTACCTTATTTTATAAAAATAGGTTGTGTGTTCCTAATGATGATGAATTGAGGAAGGAGATCTTGATTGAAGTACATAGTTCACCTTATGCAATGCATCCTGGAGGTACTTAAATGTATCAGACATCAAGGAGCACTACTGGTGGAGTGGTATGAAGAAAGAAATTGCATAGTTCATTTCTAAATGCTTGGTTTATCAACAAATAAAAACTGAACATCAAGTCCCAGCTGGTCACTGCAACCCTTGTCAATACCCGAGTGAAAATGGGAAACGATAAAGATTAACTTTGTTTCTGGACTTCACGCACTCAAAGGAATCACGATGCAATTTGGGTCATTGTAGATAGACTAACCAAGAGTGCTCATTTCTTGGCAATCAGAATGGACTACTCACTAGAACGTTTGGCAGAATTATACGTTAATGAGATTGTGAGGCTGCATGGAATCCCTGTTTCTATTGTGTCTGATAGAGATCCAAGGTTTACATCCAGATTTTGGTCTAGCTTGCAAGAAGCATTGGGTTCCAGGTTGAATTTTAGTACTGCTTTCCATCCACAAATAGACGGCCAGTCCGAGAGGGTAATACAAATCTTGGAGGACATGATTCGAGCATGCATTATTGAGTTTGAGGGTAGTTGGGACACACACTTAGCCGTGATAGAATTTGCTTACAATAATAGATACCAATCAAATATAGGAATGCCTACTTATGAAGCTTTATATGGGAGAAAATGTATAACGCCTTATTGTTGGAACGAGGTTGGTGAAAGAAAATTGGTGGGTCTTGAAATTGTGCAACAAACTGAAGATAAGGTAAAAATAATCAAGGATCTCTCCTGAAATTGTGCAACAAACTGAAGATAATGTATAAATAATCCAGGATCTCTTACAAATTACTTCAGATAGACAAAGGTCTTATGCTGATCTTAAGAGGCGTGATATTGAGTATCAAGCGGGTGATAAGGTATTCTTAAAGGTTTCTCCGTGGAAGAAGTATATGAGATTTGGCCAAAAAGGTAAACTTAGTCCTCAATTTATTGGACCTTATGAAGTACTTGAGAGAGTTGGACCAGTTGCTTATAAACTAGCTCTTCCACCTGAATTAGACAAGATCCATAACGTCTTCCATGTTTCTATCCTTAGAATACACCGCTCAGATCCATCTCATGTTCTTCCTATTGAATCTATTGAGGTCAATCCTGATTTGTCATATGGAGAAAAACCAATCCAAATCTTAGCGCGTGAGATAAAAGAGCTTAGAAATAAGAGAATACCCTTAGTGAAGGTTCTTTGGAGAAATCATTCTGGCGAAGAAGCTACTTGGGAGCGAGAAGAGAATATGTGAGTTCGATATCCACATTTGTTTGGGGACTAGTATAAGGTAAATTCCTGGACGAAATTTACATAAGGGGGAGAGAGTTGTAACACCCCAAAGTTTTAACTAATATTTGCATTCTCGATTGATCATCTTTATAATGAGTATCGATTTTACTTTGCACCTCCTAAACGTGAATTTGACAATTTAGGAAAGTTACTTACTCTGGACTGTGTTAATATGTACAAAGAAGTTCCATGGTATTTTTGATTAATTGTTATAAAACAAAATAGATATATATAATATTTTGGGAAGCAAACATGCTATTAATCTAAAGATATTTTGGTAGTTTAGGCAGCCACCTTTTTCATATTTATCCAAAGTTTATATATTACTTTTGTGACATGTTTTTTCATAACCTCATCTCATTTTTTCATTCCTTAATGCCAAATAAAACCCCAACCCTCTCTACTTCTTATCATATGAAATACTACAAGAAAACCACAACAAAACTAGTTCTTGGTGAAACTCAAGTTGCTCCTCTCTTTTGTGGTAAGTTACTAAACCTGTTTTTACACTAGACAACTATTAGTATTTTCTTTATATCTTTTCATATAGAGCTCCGTTGTAAGTGATCAAAGCTTTGCTGGAAAGATACTTAATAGATATACAGCTCTTATTTAGGCACCAAAACTTGGTTTGTTTTATATTTACCCAAAAATGGGTGATGAAGTACAGGTCAGGTGCTGCCCAGATTATTTTTTTACTAACCCTCCCTGTATTACTGTTAGTAATTTTAGCATAACTTTTTGTACGAAACTGATATTGGGATGATTCAAGATTTTCTGAGTCCCTAAGACATATGTATACGACTTTCATGAAGACTATACAGTCTATTTTGTCTTTTTAAGCTTCAAAACTGAGCCACAACACTAGACAGTGGTACTGTCCAGAATTTTTGTTTAAAAAATCTGGGGTAATTTTCCGCAATATCATGTTTAGATTGACATGTTAAATCACTGAACTTATATAGATATTTGATCATGTATTTAACGTATATATATACCCTTGTAAAATCTAAGGGGAAGTGTTTGCGGAAGTGGACGGATTTGGTTGGTCTATGGTGTAGACGATTCGAACGTCCTCAAGTTGTGGTTGAACTGTTTTGTGGTTGTAACGACCCGATCGGTTGTTTTGAGAATTTGTACTTCGATCGATAGTTTGGGGGCACAAGTAGCTTCGTATGATGTATTAGGACTTGTGTGCAAAATTTGAGTTCATTCCGAGTTGATTTGATATGTATCGGCGCGAGTTTTTGGAAGTCGAAAGTTTGAAAGTTCATTAAGTTTGATTTGAGGTGCGTTTCGTCGTTTCGATGTAGTTATGCGTGATTTAAGGCCTCGAGTAGGTCTGTGTTTTGTTATGGGACTTGATGGTATGTTGGTACGGGGTCCTGAGGGGTTCGGGTGAGTTTCAGATAGGTTTGGGCTGTGTTGCGCTCATTTTTCTTATGCTTCGACATCATTTCTTCAAGCATAAATGGTACCGCATTAAACAAATGAGCTCCGTCTCTGTTTTGATTGAAGCATTAGATCAGTATCATATTAAAGAGCCATGGAAAAAAGAATCATCAAATATGGACATCGTATGGGGATTTTATGGTCATTTTACTAAGAATTGGGCTGCTAGATTTTTCAGATTAATTACGAAATTACCACTGACTTCGTATTTAAAAATCTGCACTATTTTCAAATAATGAAACCAACATATCTCCTTCATTATAAGGTCAAATGGAGTGATTCAAAATTCTAACTTGACTGGAATATCACAAGGAATACATTGGAGAAATCAAAAGCGAGTTTTGGGATCATTTGGCATGCAAAACGAGGCAGAACAACTGGGCAAAAATACTTAATATCGAAAGTTTGTTCATTTGGTCATATTTTGAGTTGGGGAGCTCGGATTTGGACAATTTTTGGAGGTGATTTTCACTATATGGATTGGGGTAAGTGTTCTATACTCGATTTTGGTTATATTTCATAAATCCAACTTCGTTTTAGGCATTTGATTGATGATTTCAAAGTGAAATTTGGGGTTTTTTTTCTAATATTTCATAAAGTGAATTTTGAGTTTTGAATATTGATTCAGAGTCGGATTTGAGTGAAACTAGTATGATTGGACTTGTAACTGAATGTGTGTTCTGCTTTTGTAAATTTTGTCGGGTTCCGAGGTGCGGGCCCGGGGAGTTAACTTTTTGTAAATTGTATAAGGATCATAGCTTTGTTAATTGAAATTGTTTTGTCTTGCATTGTTTGATGTATTTAAGTCTTCTTTGGCTAGATTGGGTCGAGCGATGGTGAATTGGTAAAGGAAAAGCTAAATTGAGTATTGAGTTGGCCGAATTGAGGTAAGTATCTTGCCTAACCTTGTGTGGGGGATTTCCCTTTAGGATTTGAGTCTTCTATGTTGATTGTAGTTCGTGTACGCGAGGTGACGAGTGCGTGCTCAGACTTAGTTGTGGAAAGTTGGCCTTTAGGGTTCTTAGGTCCTTATATTCACTGAGTATGAAGTTGTTCTTGATGTGACTAAGTTTCCTATTTACTAGTTTCACCTCTACATGCTTAATTAGAATTAATTTCTTTACGATTCACTCTTATTTCCTATTTGACTCTTACTTGACTTATCTGAAGATTTTTACCTCTCCTATTGTCATGCTATCTTTTTATAACTGCCTATCTTTATTTGAAATTATTATTATCTCATCCTATAATTGTTTGGTCTTAATTGAGGTTCCGATTATCTTTCTGCCGCTTATCCTTAATTGAATTTTTGAATAACCATCGTAATTGCTCAACCTTAAAAAGAGTTAGATATCCTATATTTCAGCTGACATAGCATTATTTGGAATTATTTCACCCGTGTTAGCTTCCTTGTTGTTGAATTGTATACTGTGGGATCGTAGCTACATTTTAGTTTTTCCCTTGTTAAGACGTTCTCTTTACGCCTAACATTATTTACTATGGTTATTCCTTGTGAACGAGTTACACCTTTCTTTGTGATTTAAAGTTCTTGAGTTAATTTACTTGTTGTACTTTGTATTATTGTAATTTTCATTGTTGTACTTGTTGTGGTGATGCATGAGGTTTCTGTCGTGCTGTAGTTCTTATCTCTGTTGGTTGCGCTACATATTTACTTTGGGACTACGGAATGGTATTCTAGGAGATCCCCTGTTCTGCATATTTACTTTGGGACTACAAAATGGTATTCTGGGAGATCCCCTGTTCTACATATTTACTTTGGGACTACGAAACGGTATTTTGGGAGATCCCCCTGTCCTGCATATTTACTTTGGGACTATGGATCGGTATTCTGGGATAACCCCTGCATATTTACTTTGGGATTACAGAACGGTATTCCGTGAGATCCCCCTGTAAGCATCTACGTGTTGTCCATTCTTTTCCTTATGCTTACTAACCGGTATGAACTATGTTAGGACACTTGCAAAAGCATACAAGTAGACAAGCACCCTTATCGGATAAGAGATTTTTCTTGATATTCTTGGGTATAGTGCATACCCTTGTTTACTTGCCTTCTTTATGAGAATGGCTCTATTTGGCACGTGAGTCGCCAGTGCGGTTATGAAGTGTATTGAGGACACAGTATGCCAAGTGTTAGGGTTTCAGGTGTTGAGACCCGTGAGTTGTAATTTATCTGAGGTTCGATACTTCGTGAAGGTTGTTGACTAAAATCAAATGTGAAAGTTGTCGTAGTTGCTGAGTTGTTATTTGTCCGTGCCGTATTTGTGGTTTCAGATTTAGGTTGTGTTTCCGCTCACTCTTCTGTGTCATTATTATGGTATTCCGCTGATACTTGTCATTTTCCCTCTTTTATTGTAATTACTGTATTGATAGTCATATTGCGTAGTTTTCATGTAGAAATCATGCACTGTTGTTCCTATACTTATACTTGTTCAAGTTATTAGACCAGTAGGTGTCTTGACTGTTCCTTGTCACTATTCCAACGAGGTTTGTCTTGATACTTATTGGGCACCGCTGTGGTGTGCTCCTTCTACACTTCTGTACATTTTTGTAAAGATCCATGTATTGGATCGCTAGTAGTTGTGCGGGCAATTGCTGCGGAGACTCAAGGTAAACCTGCTGCTGTGTTCGCAGGCTTCGGAGTCACCTTCTTATTTTATATATATACTGTTCACTCTTATTTTGAGACAGTTGTATTTTAGAGGTTTTCTAGCAAACTTTGTAGAGCTTATGACTTGTACTACCGGTTTTGGGAAATTATAATTTTTTTTTGTATAGATTTCTATATCGAGACTGTTAGATTTTCTTTATTATTGTTGTTATTCAGTAATTGTTAGGCTTACCTAGTCCCTAAGACTAGGTGCCATCACGATACCCAACGGAGGGGAAATTGGGTCGTGACAGCGGTAAAACACCAAGGTTTGTGTATAAATTTTGTACTATTTTTACTTGCTGGAATGATTTGAAATAACTTGAGATTTTGTTTCTCCTTTCTTTAATTTATATCGTTGTATTCGTACTATATCAAGTATTATAAGATATTCGCTAAATCGCCCACTCGTATGGATCGCTTGATCATTTTGCATTCTTGTTGGGACTTTGTCTTTCTTGTGGTAGTGACTTTGTCACCACTTGGCATACCTATTGATTTGGATCTTTTGCCATTTGGATTTGTAGTTCATCTTAAATTATGGAACTTGTCCGTGTTAAGTACGAACTAGGAAGCCATTTTTAATATGGTTCTTGATTCTTTTGACTATTGAGCTTTGACCCTACTTGATTTGCGGATTGGGTCCATCTTGATATCTAATTATGCTTAGTGTGATGGCATGACGTACATATTGGGCGAAAAATGGATATTTGGCAAACTCTCTTGGGTTGATAGTATGTGCCATCTCGACTCTTGAATCATGAACATTGTTATTGATATTTGGAAAGACTTCAAGGTTTGAAATTCAATACTTGTTATATATTTGTTCACTTGTTTTAAAATATGTTTCATTTGAGCTACCTATGACTGCAAAAGGGGAATTGAAAAATTTAATGACTCCAAGCCCAAAGTTTAGATGCCACTAAGCTTTATGCTTAACGATAGTTGTTTTCTATCGTAGGTACTGTACGAGATGAGATTTGAAGATGGCCTTATGAAGTAGTCTTTTTGGGAGCACTTATGGAGATCACATTTGCATATGCACCTAGGTTTTGTATAGTTTTGGGACTTGTAAATGATATATATGTCACACTTATGTATGTTATTTTGGAGGCTTGTTGGATCTCAAGACCAAAATCTTGTAATATGTAATTTGGTCTTGTTTTGCTGTTTTAGGGTGTGTGAATAACTCATGTCTTGAAATATGTTGACTTTACACTTTGTCTTGTAAAAATGTACAAAGGAGAAGATTAAATTTTTTTTTACTCGCTAGTTTGAAATTCATGTACAATATGAATATGCAGTGATGTTGAACGAAAAGTATAATTTTGTTAGGAAGCTGCTTTAACATGTTTATTATTCTAGAAGGGTACGATCACCTTAACTTGATACTTTGATATTGTATTTCATTAGGAAATTTTACGATGTGTATTTTCAAAAAAAATATTGCACTTTGAACCTTTATCACATGGGCCTATTTCCACTGCTAAATTATTCTAAATGTCTTTTTGATTATTATCTTCTTAATGTTGTAAGTAGTAAATTAGATTTGTTTTGTAAGTAGATCCTCCCAAGGGGATATTGCATGTCGGTGAAACAAGGGACGATTATGATATTGATGTTGATATGGAGAAATATGATATTGATATTGATACGGTGAAATAAGGGAGGATTATGATATTGATATTGATACGGGGAAATAAGGGAGGATTATGATATTGATATTTGTACGCTGGGATCGGGTTGTGCGCCGCATTGCATTGTGTGTTTTGTATTCCTTATCATATTGTATTAGCTTTCGGTGTTTTCATACGAGTTTCTGAAGGTTGATGTTTCTGGTTTTACTGATTTCGCAGATTGAGTTTATTTTCATTAGTTAACTGCTTAAATTTTCCTGCATTTCTTTCCTGTTATTATAATTGTACTGTGTGCAGGTTATTGTAAGTGACCTGCCTTAGCCTCATCACTACTTCGTCGAGGTTTGGCTCGACACTTACAAAGTACATGGGGTCGGTTGTACTCATATTACACTTTGCACTTCTTGTATAGACTTTGGAGTCGGTCCTAGCTGCGGTCAGTAGATTGCTCGGATCGGACATCTGACAGAGACTTGAGGTACAACTGCTCGGCGTTTGCAGCCCTGGAGTCCCCTTCTACTTTTATCCTAGCCGTTTATTTACTTTCAGATAATTTTTACTTTCATTCAGACCATTATCTGTATTATTCTAGTTGCCCCTGCACTTGTGACACAAATTTTGGGATTGTATCTAGATATTGTGGTTGTTATGGTTTTTCTCACTTTATTTCAGTTCTATTTCAGTTATTCAGTTAAATTGGTATCAGTTAATTTGATTTGTTAATAATGGCTAGAAACTATTCTAACGTTGGCTTGCCTGACAAGTGAAATATTAGACGCCATCACGGTTCGAGGGTGGGAATTCTGGGTCGTGACAAGTTGGTATTAGAGCACTAGGTTACCTAGGTCTCACGAGTCCCAAGCAAGCTTAGAAGAGTCTAGGAGATCGGTACGAAGACGTTTGAACTTATCTTCCAAAGGCTATGGAGTTTAGGAACAATTTCACTCCTTTTCTTCTCTATCGTGTGATTTTATTCTATCATTGTTAATTGAACCCTTATATTATTGTTCTCTGCAGATGGCGAGAACGCGCACAACATCGGTAGCTGGATAGGAGCTGGAGTCCCCAGTGGCAGCTACGACCAGAGGCAGAGATGCAAGCCGAGGCAGAGGCAGATCTTAGCTTAGAGCTCGAATAGCAGCACCCGTAGTGGGGGCCCAGGTAGATTTTGAGGAGGAGGTTCCAGCTCAGACTGTAACCGTTGGACCAGCTCAGGTCCCTGAGGGGTTCATACCCACTCTAGCGCTTTAGGACGCTCTGGTCCGTTTGGTGGGCTTTATGGAGAGTGTGGCCCAGACTAGTACATTCCCGGTGGCACTAGCCATCTCTCGGAATAGGGGAGGAGCACAGACTCCCGCTAGTCACACTTCGGAACAGATGGCTCCCCAGTATCAGACTCCAACAGCTCTGCCAGTTGGGATGGTTCAGTCGGTTGTTGCTGTTGATACCCAATTTTGCCCTCATATTTTTCAATATTGATGTTCTAAACGTCAATACCACACAAGAGAGGGGGTGATTTGTGTGGTACCCAATTTTCGCTCTAGAAGAACCTGGTTCTTCTAGATGTACTAACTACTGCTGTTTGCGGAATAATAAATACAAAAATAAAGAACACAGAGATTTTTACGTGGAAAACACCTGGCTCAAAAGGTGAAAAAACCACGACCTACTACTCAGTAGGATTTTCCCAAACTTCCACTAAAATCACTGAGCCAAAACAGCATTTACAAAACTCTTTGTAAACCTAAGGATTAAACTCTAATCCCGTTGTGACAACCAGCCTCTAACTGCTGCGACAACTTCAAGTTAACTCTAACTTGAATACTCAATATGCCTATTACAATTGCTTCTAGATAAAGCTGAAAGGTACAATATGAAACATCTACTACAATTGAACTAGAAATAAAGAAAGACACATAAAACTCTTTATGGAGCTGGTTCTTCAATCTGGTTCATGTAGCTTCTGGTTTGCACACTTGAATCACACACGAACTGCTTGCAAAAAGCCTTGCTATTTTGCTTCCAATTCACGTTTAACTTCTGCGTTTTTGTGCAACACTTTAATGTGAGAACATCCTGCAATTTGTAGAGTTAGTAGATGAAGATATAACTAGAGTTCTGATGCAACTCTTCCTTGGTGGAAGAGTTCTAGTTGATTTAAATTTCTAACTCCTTCCCTATCTTGAATTGTGTTCTCTTTGATTAAGGACTCCTTCTCCTTATCAATTATGCAACCTTTTCGATCGGGAGATAGTAAATACACCAAGTTAAGCTTATCTCCTTCACGTGCATCCCACAAGCTTGAATCTGCCCGTTTTTGTGAACCTGAGGGATGGACCACTGGATGGACCTGGTTCATGTCTGAGTTCCTTTGTCAGACTTCAAAACTAACCTTTATTTGGGCCAACAAATTCCCCCTTTTTGATGATGACAAACACTGTGCTTTTCATACACTTAGGCCCTGCCAGAACTCAGCTCAACATCAACACAATGTTAGAAACATTTTTCTTTTTTATCACTTATCATCAAGGACCAGGTACATTAGGTTATAAACATCACTGTTCAAAGTCTAAACATCACTTGTTTAAAGCACAACCTTTTTTCCCCTTTTGGCATCATCGAAAAGTTGCATAAAAAATGTGAGATAACTAGATTTTAAAGCTTACTCATGGCCACTGGGGCTACTTCAAATGCAAACATGGATTAATCATCATAGATCAAGCTAAGAATTTTAACCATCAAAGAAATATGAACAAACAGTTAGAGCAAAAACAGTGAATTTCATTGATGATTGATAAGATTCTACCACAAAGCATAAGAAGAAATAAAAATACTAAAAACATGAGCAAAAGAAACAAAAAGTCCCGAATTGGGTCACTGGTTGATCTACACTAGGCTAGGATTTAAGGCTTGGAAGAGGTAGGGGCTGGGTTATTTGCTTGGAGAAGTTTCAGCATGTCTTGAAGAATTCCATCATTCTTCTCCTTTTCCCTTGCAAGTTCAGTTCTGAGAACATCTCTCTCAGATTCTACCTCAACCAATCGTGTCTTCAGCCTTGCTATCTCAATATCCTTTGCCTCACTCTCCTGTACCAAGACTCTGACTTTGCTATTGATAGGTGTCTTTTTAGATGAACCAGGTTCATTAAGAATGACATTGACTTCATAATCGCAAGCAAGCAGAGTATTAACCCCACTTCTTCATAGGTACCTTGAAATGTGCAAGCACAGTTGTGAGAATGAAACCATAGGGAATGGCATGAGTTTTGGTGCCATTGATAACCCTATCAGTAGGTCCGCGAGGGTTTCCTGTTCAGATGGAACAGGTTCATCTATATTTTTCCCAAGTTGAACCAACCCCTCAGCAGCTTCGCCAGACCCACTTCCCCCTGTTTTGCTCACACTCTCTTCTATTTCAGTAAATTCCTCTCCCCAAACAACCATTGCACCAGTTTCTTTTGTTAGACCAACAGGAGTGGGTGAAGAATCAACCACTCTTGTACCCTTTCCCCTCACAGTACTCCTAGCACCCTTGCTCTCTTTTTCTTTTCCTTTTTATTTTTACCACCAACTTCTCCAGATTCTGTAGTCTCAACACCTGCTATAGATCCTACCAGTACAAATCTATTCTCTAAATTTGCAGCAACTTCAGAAATTGTCTCAGGAGTAACTTTAGAATCAGAAGATACCTGTTCAGTTTCGGAAGACCTACTTTCTTCCCCCTTAGTAGCAGACTTAAATGAATCTTCAGATTTCTAGGATTCTTCTTCCCTACCTGCTTTCAATTGCTTGTTTATTTTCTTGATCTGCTCTCCTTCAGCGACAATCTTACGAGCCATCATCTTTTCTTAGAGATTGGTGTTGTAGAAGGTGTGGAAGTGGTTTCCTGTGGTGGTGATGAAGGATTTTCAGAGGTGTTCGACATATCTGGGCTAGGGTATGGAAGAGAAGAGAATTAGATTGTGTTTGGAAGATGAAAGAAGAATGAGAGTTTTTGACGGCTTGAGAGAGATGAAGTAAGGAATACACTAAAGCTGATCAATATACAGGGGAATAATTGATGGGGTAACTACAGCTTTTCAGACTCTTAGAAGTTTAATCAAACTGAAATTCAGTTTTGAAGAGACGTTGGAGTGTATCCCTAGAATCTAGGTACTTCCATTCGGTTGGGACTCTTTTGAATGGGACTGGTTCACTTGTAACGGATAAGTCCAAAAGGAGTTTGGTATTTGGTAGGACTCTGCTCATGATCCAAATATAGTTATTTCAAATTATGCAGAGTGTAGAAAACATACCGTGTTATCTTGATGAACCAGGTTCTTCACTGATAATTCTCTTGTGTGAGTCTAAATTTGCCAAAATAGAGAAAATATCATTAGAGATTAATGAGTCATTTTAACACATGGCACAAGAGTATACTATGGAAAGTATGAGACTGAACAAGATTTAATCTAATTATACACAATTTACAGACTTTCTAACCAATTTTTGTTTTTCAATTTTTTTTTTTCGTTTAACCTTGAACTGGTCCTTTTAGGTGATCTTAATCATCCCTAATTCCAACCTGTTCCTCTCAAAGTGATCTCTACTTAAGGCTATTGTGAAGATGTCAGCAATTTGCTTGTTAGTAGCACAAAACTCCACAGTGATCAAGCTTTTCTCATAGTTGTCCCTCAAAAATGGCGCCTAACACTATGTGCTTAGTTCTCTTATGATGAACTGGTTTCTTTGTCATACTAATAGCACTAGTGTTATCACAAAAAATATAGGGATGCAACCAACATCAATTCCAAAGTTCAGTAATGGTTGTTTGATCCACAACAATTGAGCACAACATGAAGCAGCAGCAACATACTCAGCTTCAGCAGTAGATAAGGCCATTGAATTTTGCTTTTTGGTAGCCCATGACACAAGACATGAACCAAGGAAGTGTGCCATACCTGAGGTGCTCTTCCTATCCACTAGGAAACCTGCATAATCAGCATCAGCATATCCTACTAGGTTAAAATTACTACCTTTTGGATACCAAAGGCAAAGGTTAGTGGTGCCTTTCAAGTATCTCAATATTCTCTTTACATTAGTCAAGTGGGACTCCTTTGAATTTGCCTGAAATCGAGCACAAAGACCTACACTGCACACAATGTCAGGTCTGCTAGTAGTGAGATATAAAAGAGAACCAATCATTCCCCTATACAACTTCTGATCAACAGATGAACCAGGTTCATCTATATCCAATTTCGTGGATGTTGCAATAGGAGTGTCAATTTCTTTGGATGTTCCTTCCTGGTTTTGTTACTGAGGAATAGGTTCATGGACAGGTTCCCTCGAGGTTTGAGGATCAGTTCCTCTCTAGTCAGTTCCCCCTGTCATGTTGCCCTGGGTGGAAGGACCTGTTCCATCACATGTTCCTTCCTGTGATGCTTCTTCAGGCTGGACTATGGTTTCACCATTTGAATTTCTTATCAGCCCAATCTCTTCATTATCTTGTTCCTGCTTCTCAGAAAGAATGTTAGTTTTAAATAACATATACATTTTTTCTACACACATAGTTCTTTTACTGTATATCTTATAAGCTTTACTATGTGAAGAATATCCCAAGAATACTCCCTCATCACTTCTGGGATCATACTTACCTAGGGAGTCTTTGCCATTATTGTGCACAAAGCACTTGCATCTAAATGCCCTAAGATGGGATATATTTAGCTTTCTCCCTTTAAGTGACTCATAGGGAATATTCTTAACAAGAGGTCTAGTCATGCAACTATTTATGATGTAGCATGCAAAAATTCAGCAAACTTAGCATTTTCAAATTCAGTTCCATGATCAGACCTAATTGATGCAAGTTGATTACCTAGTTGTTTCTGAGTTTTTCTAACAAAAGAAGTAAACATGTCAAATGCTTCATCTTTACATGTTAAAACCAATGTCCAAGTAAACCTAGAGTAATCATCAACAAGCACCATCACATATCTTTTACCACCTCTGCTTAATGTTCTCATTGGACCACAGAGATCCATATGGACCAGTTCCATCGTTCTGGTGGTGCTTACCACTTTCTTGCATTTAAAAGAGGATCTTACCTGCTTCCCCCTTGCACAAGCCTCACAAACTTTGTCTTCCTTGAACTTGATGTTAGGCAGCCCTATCACCAGGTCCTTGGAGACTAATTTGTTGAGTTGACTCAGACTTGCATGTCCAAGTCTCTTGTGCCAAAGGAGGGGATCATTGTCCAACACACTTAAGCAAGTGAGTTCATTTTCTGAAAGTGTGGACAAATCTACAATGCATGTATTGTTTACTCTTTTTCCCTGCAAAACAATCTTGTCAATGGTAAGATTAATCACAAAATATTTGGTAGTGGTGAATGCTACCAAGTTACCTTTATCACATAATTGTGATACACTGATTAGACTGTACTTTAGGCCATCTATCAAGTAGACATTCTCAATAGAGTGAGAATCAGTCTTACCTACCTTTCCAACCCCAATGATCTCACCTTTCTTCCCATTTCCAAAGGAGACATTACCTCCTTTGAGGTCCTCAAGTGAAAGGAACTGGTTCTTGCTTCCTGTCATATGCTTTGAACAGCCACTATCCATGTACCATATTTGGCTGCTCCCCTTCACTTGGACCCGCAAAAGGAAATCAGGGGTTAGTCTTAGGAACCCAAACTAGTTTGGGTCCCTTTCTATAGGCAAAAGGGTGAATCAGATTCTTTTTAGCCCAACCTGGCAGCCTATTTTTCCCTTGAACAAATTCTTTATTCTTTTGACTAGCCTTTTCTTTTGCAATACATTCACTTTTATAGTGACCAGTTTTACCACAATGTGTGCAAATTTTGTTCTCAGGAAATGTGAGGTACTTGATTTTGGGATCCCACTTAGGTGCAGGGGTCCCGTAGCCAAGTCCTCTCTTATTGCTACTATGGTGTTCATGTAGCCATGAAAGTGCATCGGAGGACCTATTCCATTTACAGGTTCTATCTAGCTCGTGCTTAACCTTGTTTAGATCCTCCTTAAGGACTCTTATCTGCTCATCTCTTTTGTACAACTCCTCTTTCATTTTTCCTACATTTTCTTCTAAAGTGAGTTGTGTGTGATCAGTTTTCTTTTTACCAGTTCCTAATTTCAATTTTAGATTTTCAGATCTGAGCTCTAGGACAGTGGTATCAAGTTCATGAACCTAGTTTTTTAACTCAGCATTTTTACATTCACTTTCACTAGCCCTAAGTTCTAGATTTTTGCACTTAGCTTTCAAAATCACACACTCCTTAGACAATTGTTTCTTTTCATTGTTTAGATCCTCAGATTTATCAATGAAATCCAGGAGTAACTCAGATAGACTTTCTTTAGACAAAAATTAAATCTTGTCTTTGAGATGAATTATACTTACCTCTGATTCCTCATCGGATTCTCCAATTGCCATGAGTGCTTGTTCATCTCCATCTTCATCCTCTGAGTCCTCATCTGAGCTTTCTCCCCAGGCAGCAACCATAGCCTTTGTTGATCCTTTGTTCTTCTTGGGTTGAACCTGTTCCTTCTTCCTGTTCCTTCATTCAGCTCTTTCCTTCTTCCATTCAATTTCCCATTGAGGGTAATTTTTGATGTGGTGATCAGTCTTCCCACACTTGTAACACCCCTCATTGGTTTGTTTTTCAGGAACCCTTGGATTGTTGTAGCTTCCACTTCTTGAAGGACCATTTCCTGTCATTAGGTACTTCTTGAAATCCTTTGTGATCATGGTCATTTCATCCTCCTCTAGATCATTACCTTCAGTGATTCTGAATGCCATGCTCCTTTCCTTCTTGGGTGCATCCATCTTCATGGTTTGCGTTCTGAGTTCATAGGCAGTGAGATTTCCAATTAGCTCATCCAACTTAAGAGTGGCAATGTTCTTTGATTCCTGAATAGCTGTGATTTTGCTTTCCCAAGAGATTGGCAGTACCCTTGTCAAAATCTTCTCAACTTTGTCTTCTTCAAGAATAACCCTTCCAAGAGACATAAGTTCATTTGTCAGTATGGTGAACCTTGTATACATCTCTTGGATGGTTTTCCCTTCCTTCATGGTGAAATTCTCATATTGAGAATACAGCAGTGTTCCTCTGGACCTCTTCACTTGAGGTGTTCCTTCATGAGCCACTTGCAAAGTGTCCCAGATTTCCTTAGCAGTGGTACAACTTTGAATTCTACTGTACTCGTCTAGACCAAGTCCACACACAAGCCATTTCTTGGCCTTTGCATTCTTTTCCCACTTCCTCAAGTCCTCAGTATTGCAGTCAGCTCTTGTTTTTGGCACATCCACTCCTTGCTCATTCTTCTTTGTAGCTTCCAAAGGACCATCAGTGACTATGTCCCAGAGTTCATAGTCCTCTCCTATGATATGATCTCTCATCCTGTTTTTCCACCTAGAGTAGTAGTGGCCATTAAAGAGTGGAGGCCTATCAGTGGATTGCCATTCCCAGTTTCCAGGTGGTGCGCTCATTTTGATCTGTTTCTAAGGTGTTAGCCTCTTCAAGGATAACATGCTCTGATACCAATTGATGTTCTAAACGTCAATACCACACAAGAGAGGGGGTGATTTGTGTGGTACCCAATTTTCGCTCTAGAAGAACCTGGTTCTTCTAGATGTACTAACTACTGCTGTTTGCGGAATAATAAATACAAAAATAAAGAACACAGAGATTTTTACATGGAAAACACCTGGCTCAAAAGGTGAAAAAACCATGACCTACTACTCAGTAGGATTTTTCCAAACTTCCACTAAAATCACTGAGCCAAAACAGCATTTACAAAACTCTTTGTAAACCTAAGGATTAAACTCTAATTCCGTTGTGGCAACCAGCCTCTAACTTCTGCGACAACTTCAAGTTAACTCTAACTTGAATACTCAATATACCTATTACAATTGCTTCTAGATAAAGCTGAAAGGTACAATATGAAACACCTACTACAATTGAACTAGAAATAAAGAAAGATATATAAAACTCTTTATGGAGCTGGTTCTTCAATCTGGTTCATGTAGCTTCTGGTTTGCACACTTGAATCACACACGAACTGCTTGCAAAAAGCCTTGCTATTTTGCTCCTAATTCACGTTTAACTTCTGCATTTTTGTGCAACACTTTAATGTGAGAACATCCTGCAATTTATAGAGTTAGTAGATGAAGAAATAACTAGAGTTCTGATGCAACTCTTCCTTGGTGGAAGAGTTCTAGTTGATTTCAACTTCTAACTCCTTCCCTATCTTGAATTGTGTTCTCTTTGATTAAGGACTCCTTCTCCTTATCAATTATGCAACCTTTTAAATATACCAAGTTAAGCTTATCTCCTTCACGTGCATCCCACATGCTTGAATCTGCCCGTTTTTGTGAACCTGAGGGATGGACCACTGGATGGACCTGGTTCATGTCTGAGTTCCTTTGTCAGTCTTCAAAACTAACCTTTACTTGGGCCAACAAATATACATATATACTTCCAAAATAACATATTTTTTTCCTCAACTGGTATGTCCCTAGTTAAGTTTGACACCCAAACTCTATGTGTTCCATTCCTGCATTAGTTCATTGGTTATGAATTTGACCTACCCTCTTATTTACTTCTTTGTTCAAGCATGCCTAAATTCTGCCCTGCTCAATGTGCAACTAGTATGTTTACACTTCACATGTTTGAACAGTTGCGACACATGCCGGTGATAGGCCCACTATGTCTTCTGAGGCTTTGTTGAGGTTGGACAAGTTTACCAAGATCTTTCCAGTTCACTTCAATGGTGCATCTTTTGAGGACCCACAAGATTACCTAGACCCCTGCCATGAGGTGCTGCGGAACATGGGTATAGTTGAGACCAATGGGGTCGATCTTGTTGTGTTTCAGATGACTGGTTTCGCCAAGAGGTGGTGGAGAGATTATATGTTGACTAGACCAGCTGGGTTTCCTGCACTTACTTGGGATCAATTTTCACAGCTATTTCTAGAGAAGTTCATTCTTTCCACTATAAAAGAGGATTATCGCAGACAGTTTGAGCGTCTTCAGTAGGGTAGTATGATTGTTACCCAGTATAAGACTCATTTTGTGAACCTAGCTCGTCATGCCATCATCTTGCTCCCTACCGAGAGGGAGAGAGTGAGGGGATTTATTGATGGGCCTACTTACACTATCAGACTACAGATGGCCAAGGAGATCGGGAGTGATATTACCTTCCAGACGGCTGCAGATAATGCTAGACGGATCGAGATGGTTCGTGCTCAGGAGACGAGGCAGGTGTCTGATAAGAGGCCTCGTCATTTCGGTGGTTTCAAGGTGCCTCATCTGGAGGCAAGGGTACTTTTGGTAGAGGCCATCCTCCTAGGTCATTCCAGTCAGTGCTTCAGAGAGTCATGGTCCTTATGTGCCTCATTTTGGGCAGCCAGCCTACAATGCATCATTAGCTCCTATCACTGCGCCTCCGATTCAAAGCTATCACCATGGTTATCTGGCCCATTTGGTTCAGCTTTAGCTTCAGCAGCCACAACAGCAGGATGGTATTTTTAGTGTGGTGGTATTGGTCACATCAGGATGTTCTGTTTGAGATTATTGGGCAGCATGCCACAGTAGAGTTCTCGTGACATGGTTCCAGTACTGGTTGCTCTACTGCTCGTTCAGCCAGCTAGAGGTAGGGGTCAGGCAGCCAGAGGTGGGGGTCAGGCCGTTAGAGGTGGAGGCTAACCAGCTAGAGTCCGTCCTAGAGACGTAGTTTAGAGTGGTGGGGCCTAACCCCGATTTTATGCTTTTCCATCTAGGCCTGAGGGCGAATCATCTAACGTCGTTATCACAGGTATTGTTCCAGTTTTCCACAGAGATGCTTGAGTTATATTTGATCTGGGCTCTACTTATTCCTACGTATCATCCTATTTTGCTTCATATCTGGTTGTGCCTCGTGATTCTTTGAGTGCGAATGTATGTGTCCACGCATGTGGGAGATTTTGTTGTTGTAGATCGTGTATATCACTCGTGTGTGATTACAACTGGAATCTTGAGACTACCGTAGGTCTTCTACTTCTTGATATGGTAGATTTTGATGTTATCTTGGGTATAGATTGGTTTTTACCTTATCATTCTATATTGGACTGTCATGCCAAGACAGTGACCTTAGCCATGCTAGGGTTGCCTCGATTAGAGTGGAGAGGGACTCCTGACCATTCTACCAGTAGGGTTATCTCTTATGTGAAGGCTCGACGTATGGTCGAGAAGAGGTGTCTAGCTTATTTGGCTTATATCCGCGATTCTAGTGCGGAGGTTCCTTCCATGGATTCAGTGCCAGTTGTTCGAGATTTTCCAGAGGTATTTTCTATAGATCTGCCGGGGATGCCACCTGACAGAGATATTGACTTCTGTTTTGATTTGGCTTCGGCCACTCAGCCCATTTCTATTCGAACCGTATGGCCCCGCCGAAGTTGAACGAATTGAAGAAGCAGCTACAAGATTTTCTTGATAAGGGATTCATTATACCTAGTGTCTCACCCTAGGGTAAGCCTGTGTTGTTTGTGAAGGATAAAGATGTTTCGATGAGGATGTGTATAGATTATCGGCAAAAGAACAAGGTCACTATCAAGAACAAGTATCTGTTGCCGATGATTGCTGTCTTATTTGATCAGCTTCAGGGTTCCAAGGTGTTTTCAAGGATTTATTTGAGGTATGGCTACCATCAGTTGAAGATTAAGGCATTTGATGTCCCTAAGACAACTTTTCGGACTCGGTGTGGCCATTTTGAGTTCCTAGTGATTTCATTTGGGTTGACAAATGCCCCAGCAACATTCATGAATTTGATGGATTGGGTGTTCCTCTTTGGATTCTTTTGTAATTGTATTCATTGATAATATCTTGATCTACTCCCGTAGTCGAGAGGAACATGAGCAACATCTTCGGATTGTGCTTCAGAATTTGAGGGATAGCCAGCTATATGCCAAGTTTTCAAAGTGTGAGTTTTGGTTAGACTCAGTCACCATTTTGGGGCATGTTGTATTGGCAGAGGGCATAAAGATGGATCCTAAAAAAATTAAGGTAGTTCAGAACTGGTCTAGACCTACTTCAGCTACAAAGATCCGGAGTTTCTTGGGTTTGGCGGGTTATTATCGTCGGTTCGTGAAAGGGGTTTCAACTATAACAGCCCCATTGACTAGATTGACCCAGAAGGGTGCTCCATTCAGATGGTCGGATGAGTGCGAGTTGAGTTTTAAGAAGCTCAAGACTTCTTTGACTACGACGCCTCTGTTGGTGTTGCCTAGAGGTTTAGGATCTTACACGGTGTATTGTGATGTATCTCATGTTGGTCTCGATGTAGTATTGATGTAGGATAGCAGGGTGATTGCATATGCGTCACGGCAGTTGAAGGTGCATGAGAAGAATTACCATGTTCATGACTTTGAGTTGGCAGCCATTGTTCATGCGCTGAAGGTTTGGAGGCACTATCTTTACGGCATGTCGTGCGAGGTATTTATGGATCATCGGAGTCAAAAATATTTGTTCAAACAAAAGGATATCAATTTGAGGCAGAGGAGGTGGTTGGAGCTGTTGAAAGACTATGATATCACCATTTTGTATCATCCCGGAAAGGCCAATATGGTGGCTGATGCATAGAAAGGCTGTGAGGGCAGCCTTGCGCATATTCCAGTTGGTCAGAGGCTGCTTGCATCAAATGTTCAGGATTTGACCTATCAGTTCGTAAGGTTAGATATTTCGAAGCCCAGTCATGCTCTAGATTGCACAGTCTCTCATTCTTCCTTGTATGAGCGTATCAAAGAGCGTTAGTGTGATAATCCCCATTTGCTTGTCCTTAAGGACACGGTGCGTTACGATGGTGCCAACAAGATTATTGTCAGAGATGATGGGGTTCTAAGGATGTAAGGTTGTATTTGTGTGCCCAATGTGGATGGACTTCGTGAGTTGATTCTTGAGGAGTCCCACAGTTCCCTGTATTCTATTCATCCGGGTGCCGCCAAGATGTATCAGGACTTACGGCAACATTATTGGTGGATGAGGATGAAGAAGCATATAGTTGCATATATAGCTTGGTGTCTAAACCGTCAGCAAGCTAAGTACGAGCATCAGAGGCCTGGTGGTTTGGTTCAGAGGCTAGAGATTCCGGAGTGGAAGTGGGAGCATGTCACTATGGATTTTGTTGTTGGACTCCCACAGACTCAGAAGAAGTTCGACGCGGTATGGGTCATTGTGGACAGGTTGACCAAGTCGGCACATTTCATTACAATGACAGTTACCTATTCTTCAGAGCAGTTAGCTAAGATCTACATCCGCGTGATCGTCCGTCTTTATGGTGTGCATATGTCTATTGTTTCTGATCGAGGTATGCAGTTCTGGAGGGCCGTACAACGTGAGTTAGGCACACAGGTTGAGTTAAGTACAACATTTCATCCCCAGACAGACGAACAGTCCGAGCGCACTATTCATATATTGGAGGATATGCTTCGCGCTTGTGTTATGGATTTTGGGGGTTCTTGGGACCAGTTCTAGCCGCTTGCGGAGTTTGCCTACAAAAACATCTACCAGTCGAAACATTAAGATGTCTCTCTATGAGGCATTGTATGGGAGGTGGTGTCGTTTGCCAGTTGGTTGGTTTGAGCCGGGAGAGGCTCGGTTGTTGGGTACCGATTTGATTCAGCATGCCTTGGATAAGGTCAAGATTATTCAAGATAGACTTTGCACATATCAGTCTAGGCAGAAGAGTTATGTCGGCCGTAGAGTTTGTGATGTTGCATTCATATTCGGAGAGAAGGTATTGCTTCGGGTTTCACCCATGAAGGGTGTGATGAGGTTCGGAAAGAAGGGCAAGTTGAGCCCTAGGTATATCGGACCCTTTGAGATTCTTGAGAGAGTGGGTGAGGTGGCATACAAGCTCGCATTGCCACCTAGTATATCAGTGGACCATCCGGTGTTCCATATTTCTATGCTCCGGAAGTATCACAGTGTTCCATCTCATGTGTTAGATTTCGACTCAGTCCAATTGGATAAGGATTTGACGTATAAGGAGGATCCGGTGTCTATTCTAGCCCGGCAAGTCCGGCAGTTGAGGTCTAAGAGTTATCCTTCAGTTAGAGTACAGTGGAGAGGCCAACTGATTAAGGAAGCCACGTGGGAGTCCGAGTTTGACATGCGGAGTAGATATCCAATCCAGCTACTTTTCTATGTCCGTTCAAGGACGAACGTTTGTTTTAAAGGTGGAGAATGTGATGACCCCATAGGTCATTTCCAGTTTTAGCCTTCATTTTTATGTTGCGAGATCTCAATTAGCTCCGTATAGCCTTTCTCGACTTGCGTGCACAGTCCGTGTCCTCTTTCCGGAAAGTTTTTATGAGAAAATTGATGAAAATGTGAAATCGTGCCTTAAAATTTATTTGAGTTGACTACGGTCAATTTGTGTAAACGGACCCAGATCTATATTTTGATGGTCCTGGTGGGACTGTATCGTGATTTGGGACTTGGGCATATTCCCAGAATCAAATTCGGAAGTCCCTAGCTTGATCTAACGAAATTTATTGAAAATTATAAGTTTAAAGGTTCAAGGGATTCCTAAGTTTGACCGTAGGTTATTATTGCTACCAGGTTCGGATTTTGGTTCCGGAACTTGGAATAGGTTTATTTTAGTATTTATAACTTGTCTGCAAAATTTGGTGCAAAATAGAGTTGATTTGACGTGATTCAGACGTCTGGTTAAAAAATTGAAAGTTCTTAAGTTTCTTTGAAAATTTTATTGGTTTTGGTGTCCGATTCATAGTTCTAGGTATTATTTTGGTATTTTTATCGCGTGAGCGAGTTCGTCTGATGTTATTACACTTGTGCGCATATTTGGTTTGGAGCCCGAGGGGCTCCGGTAAGTTTCAGACGTGTGGCAGAGTGTTGAAAGAGTTAGGACTTTGCTGGTTATGGTGCAGGCCTCAGACCTCACAATTGCGAGGTCAGTGTTCGCATATGAGTTCAGGGCCTCTGTTAGGTTATCATTTGCAAAAAAATAGTTCGCATCTGCGAAATAGTGCTTAGGAGAAATGGTTCACATTTGAGATCAAAATGGCTGCAATTGCGGAAAGTCCATGTTCGCATTTGCGAACAAATCCGTCGCATTTGTGACAGCAGCAGAGATGTGGAATCTTCGCATTTGCAAGGAATTTTTGGCAGGTCGCAATTGCGACATCTGCGCCTGTACAAAAGAAGGGAAAAATGGGATTTAGCTCATTTCTTTCAAACTCTCAACCTTAGACACCCTAGAGGTGATTTTTCCAGGAGATTTTCTTCCTAAATTCTTTGGTAAGAAACTTCAATCTATTTCTTTTAAATTACCCATTACGTTTCATAGTTTTCAACATTAAATCTAGGATTTTCATAGCAGAAATTGGGTTGGGTAGAATTAGGGATTTTTACGAATTTGAGATTTACACCTCAAATCGAGGTCGGATTTTGAAACTAATTACATAACTGGGCTCTAGGGCGAATGGGTAATCGGGTTTTAGTCCGAATATTGGG
Organism: Nicotiana attenuata; assembly: GCF_001879085.1. Classification (NCBI taxonomy): domain Eukaryota; kingdom Viridiplantae; phylum Streptophyta; class Magnoliopsida; order Solanales; family Solanaceae; genus Nicotiana; species Nicotiana attenuata. The sequence goes on from NW_017672371.1 coordinate 173,319, forward strand.
TTTTGACCAAGTTAGCATGGGGTTGACTTTTGTTGACTTTTTGAGAAAAATGTAAAGATCTTAACTTTTGTCGCGACCCGGACTTCTCACCCTCGGGGGTCGTGATGGCGCCTACTAGTGCAAGCTAGGCATGCCAACCAATTGAATTATTTACCTGGTTTCCATTTTTAATCCTGTAACAATTTAGAACCAACAATTAATAAACAACAGAATTTAATAGGCGGAAGACTAAATTTCAAGTTTTAATAATGCTACCAATATCAATCCATAACAATCTACCCAAGACTGGTGTCACAACTCCACAGACTGTCTAAGAGTACTACAAATAAAGGTCTGAAAGAAATAACACAACTCTGTCTCTGGAAATACATGAAAGAAACAGGAATAATAGATAGAAGGAGACACCAAGGCCTGCGGACGCCTGCAAGACTACCTCGGGTCGCCTGATGAACCCGAAATAGCTATCTCACTGTGGTCCGTAATCTACAGCACTGGGATATGCACAAAAGAGTGCAGAGTGTAGTATCAGCACAACCGACCCCATGTGCTGGTAAGTGCCTAGCCTAACCTCGGCGAAGTAGTGACGAGGCTAGGACCAGACTAACAAATGTGACAACCCGGTCGGTCGTCTCATGAGTTACCGCTCCGTTTCCCCCATTTCTTCTTCTTATTGCTTTGTTCATCTGTGTTTTGAGGTATCGGGTTGGTTGGATTGAATTCGGATTGGTTTTGGTGAGTTTGAGACACTTAGTCTCTTTTAAGAAGGCTTAAGTTGGAAAAGTCGACCGGATGTTGACTTAGGTGTTAGAGGGCTCGGATGTGAGTTCCGATGGTTCGGTTAGCTTCGGGAGGTGATTTATGACTTAGGAGTGTGATCGGAGTGGGTTTTGGTAGTCCGGAGTAGAATTAGGCTTGAATTAGCGAAGTTGATATTTTGGCGATTTCCGGTTGGTAGGCGAGATTTTGATATAGGGGTCGAAAAGGAATTCCGAGAGTCACAGTGGCTTCGTTATGTGATTTGGGATGTGTGTGCAAAATTTCAGGTCATTCAGACGTGTTTTGGTTGGGTTTCTGATAAAAAGCGGAGTTCGGAAGTTTTTAGAAACATAGGCTTGAATCCGAGGTGTTTTGGTTGATTTAGTGTTGTTTGAAGTGTTTGGATGATTGGAACAAGTTTGAATAAGGTATTGGGATATATTTGTGCTTTTGGTTGAGGTCCCGGGGGCCTCAGGGTGATTCCGGATGGTTAACGGAGGAAATTGGATTATGTTGCAATTGCTAAAGTTGCTGCTTCTGATATTTTCGCACCTGCGGCTTGGGGACCGCAGGTGCGGCGTCGCATATGCGATTAATTGGCCGCAAATGCGGGGTTGAGGGGAGAAGTCAGGGACCGCAGATGCGGTAGAGGAACCGCACCTGCGGAGCCGCAGATGAATTGGGTTGAACTGGATGGCCTTGTCTTCACGAGAGGTGCCATCACGACCGAGTTCGGGGTTAGGGTCGTGACAAGTTGGTATCAAAGCCTAGGTTACATAGGTCTCACGAGTCATGAGCAGGTTTAGTAGAGTCTCGCGGATCAGTACGGAGACGTCTGTATTTATCCTCGAGAGGCTGCAAAACCTTTAGGAAAAACTTCGCATTCTTGAAATTCTTATCATGCGAGTTTGTTGATACGAGTACTAAACTTTTGTTGTTCTATTCTCTCACAGATGGTGAGGACACGCGCTATCGGACAGGGTGGACGACCACCAGTGCCACCAGCTGTGGCCACTAGAGGCCGAGGACGCGGTCGTGGTCGTGGTAGAGGCAGAGCAGCGGGGGCAGCACCTGCAGATCCACCAGCTGCCCCAGTTCAGGACCAGGTCCCAGCTGTGGACCCTCCAGCAGCACCAGCTGTGCCTATTGTGATTCCGGGTCTTCAGGAGGCCTTGGCTCAGATCTTATCAGTTTGCACGGGCCTAGCTCAGGCGGTTTCAGCCACTACAGCCGCAGCTACTTCACAGGCCGGGAGAGGCAGTCAGACTCCCGCCGCCCGCACACCTGAGCAGGTCGTGCAGGGACTTCAGACGCCGGGGGAACATCCAGCCAGCCGGTCGCTGCTGCTCAGGACTATGTAGTTCTTGTCATGCCAGAGGATGAGCAGTGTAGGTTGGAGAGATTTGGGAGACTTCAGCCTCCGACCTTCAGCGGAGCAGAGGGCGAGGATGCCCAGGGCTTTTTAGATAAGTGTCAGAGGATGTTTCGCACAGCCGGTATTCTGGAGACCAGCGGGGTCGCTTTCACTACTTATCAGTTTTCGGGTCCTGCTTTTACTTGGTGGGAGGATTTTGAGAGGCGTAGGCCTGTTGGTGCAACACCCTTATCTTGGCAGCAGTTCTCCGTTCTCTTTCTAGAGAAGTATGTACCGCAGTCTCGCAGAGAGGAGCTGCGTAGACAGTTTGAGTGGTTGCGTCAGGGAGACATGACCGTGTCACAGTATGAGTTGAGATTCTCTGAGTTGGCTCGTCATGCCATCTGGTTGGTCCCGACAGATCGAGAGCGGATCAGGAGGTTTGTCGATGGTCTTACTTATCAACTCAGTATCCTTATGACTAGGGAGAGGGTGACTGGTGCTACATTCGAAGAGGTTGTGGATATTGCCAGGGAGATCGAGTTTGTCCGTCGCCAGGAGCGAGAGGAGAGGGAGGCCAAGAGGCCGAGGATCTGGTAGCTACAGTGGTGGTCCTTCGAGGGGCCAGTTCAAGCACGGCAGAGGCCGATAGTTCCATCAGGGTCAGTCTGATCGCTCAGGTTATCGAGGAGCATCATCGGGTCATGGTTCCCACAGTTCACACCAGGGCCATTCTTCACTTAGTGCCCTCCCAGCTCAGAGCTCATCCCGTGCTCCATCTATTCAGGGCTCTTCTACGCCGAGTGCATCTGTTGGTCACTCCGGTGCGAGGGGTTCCCATCAGTCCCCTTCCCCAGCACCTAGGAGTTGTTATGAGTGTGGCGAGGTGGGCCACATGTGGAGGCAGTGTCCCCACTGTGTTGCTAGTTCATCCCAGCAGAGGGGTCAGTCATCAGCTTCAGCGCCAGTTGCTCCACCACCACCCGCTCAGCCAGCTAGGGGTGGGGATTAGTCAGCCAGGGGTTGCCCCAGAGGGGGAGGTCGATCAGGGGGCGGTCAGGCCCGTTTCTATTCTCTTCCATGAAGACCCGATGCCATTGCTTCTGATGCTGTCATTACAGGTATTATCTCAGTCTGCCACAGAGATGCCTCTGTATTATTTGATCCCAGTTCCACCTATTCTTATGTGTCATCATACTTTGCTTACTATTTGGGTACTCCTCATGAGTTTCTTGCTTTACCTGTTCATGTATCTACCCCGGTGGGTGAGACTGTTGTTGTAGACCATGTGTACCGGTCGTGTGTAGTGACTATTGGGGGTCTGGAGACCCGAGTTGATCTATTATTATTGAGTATGGTGGATTTTGATGTCATTCTAGGCATGGATTGGCTATCTCCGTGTCGCGCTATTCTAGATTGTCATGCCAAAACAGTCACGTTGGCTATCCCAGGTGTGCCACGGATTGAATGGCAAGGTGTGACTGATTATGTTCCTAGTAGAGTGATTTCTTTCTTGAAAGCCCAACGTATGGTTGGGAAGGGCTGTCTTTCGTATCTTGCCTTTGTGAGAGATGTTGGAGCTGAGACTCCCAGTATTGATTCTGTCCAGTTGTGAGGGATTTCCCTGATGTATTTCCTACAGACCTGCCGAGCATGCCACCGGACAGGGATATTGATTTTGGTATTGACCTGGTGCCGGGCACTCAGCCCATTTCTATTCCGCCGTATCGTATGGCACCAGCGGAGTTGAAGGAGTTAAAGGAGCAACATTAGGAACTCCTAGATAAGGGGTTCATTCGGCCTTGTATGTCACCTTGGGGTGCGCCGGTTCTGTTTGTGAAGAAAAAGGATGGCACTATGAGAGTGTGCATTAATTATAGGCAATTGAACAAGGTAACAGTTAAGAACAAGTATCCTTTGCCTCGCATTGGTTATTTATTCGACCAACTTCAGGGAGCGAGCGTATTCTCCAAGATTGATCTCCATTCGGGTTATCACCAGTTGAAGATCAGGGATTCGGATATTCTTAAGACGGCCTTCAGGACTAGATATGGTCACTATGAGTTCCTGGTTATGTCTTTTGGGCTGACCAATGCCCCAGCAGCATTCATGCATCTGATGAACAGTGTGTTCCAGCCTTATCTTGATTCATTTGTCATAGTCTTCATTGTTGATATCTTGGTATACTCGCGTAGTCAGGAGGAGCATGCAGAGCATTTGAGGGTTGTATTGCAGAGATTGAGGGAGGAGAAGCCTTATGCAAAGTTCTCCAAGTGTGAGTTTTGGCTCAATTTAGTGGCATTCTTGGGACATGTGGTGTCCAGTGAGGGTATTCAGGTTGATCCAAAGAAGATAGAGGCGGCGCAGAGTTGGCCCAGACCGTCCTTAGCCACAGAGATTCATAGCTTTCTTGGATTGGCAGGCTATTATCGTCGGTTTGTTCAGGGATTCTCATCCATCGCATCGCCCTTGACCAAGTTGACTCAGAAGGGTGTTTCATTTGTATGGTCGGACGAGTGTGAGGAGAGCTTTCAGAAGCTCAAGACAGCTTTGACCTCAGCTCAAGTGTTGGTTTTGCCATCAGCTTCAGGTTTATATATCGTGTATTGTAATGCTTCGAGAGTAGGGATTGGTTGGGTGTTGATGCAGGAGGGTAGGGTTATTGCTTATGCTTCTTTTCAGTTGAAGCCCCATGAGAAGAACTACCCCGTTCATGATTTGGAGTTGGCTGCCATAGTCCACGCGTTGAAGTTTTGGAGGAATTACTTGTATGGCGTATCTTGTGAGGTATTCACTGATCATCGCAGTCTTCAGCATTTGTTCAAGCAAAAGGATTTTAATTTGAGGCAACGGAGATGGTTGGAGTTACTCAAGGATTATGACATCACTATATTGTATCATCCGGGAAAGGCCAATGTGGTGGCCGATGCTTTGCGCCGAAAGGCAGTGAGTATGGGGAGTTTGGCATATATTCCAGTTGGGGAGAGACCTCTTGCGGTTGATGTTCAGGCTTTGGCCAATCGGTTTGTGAGGTTGGATATTTCGGAGCCCAGTTGGGTATTGGCTTGTGTGATTTCTCGGTCTTCCCTATATGAGCGCATCAGATAGCGCCAGTATGATGATCCACACCTGCTTGTTCTTAGCGACAGAGTTCAGCATGATGATGCCTGAGATGTGTCTATTGGAGATGATGGGGTATTGAGGATGCAAGGCCGGATTTGTGTGCCCAATGTGGATGGGCTTCGGGAGTTGATTCTGGAGGAGGCCCATAGCTCGCTGTATTCCATTCATCCAGGAGCCGCGAAGATGTATCAGGATCTGAGGCAACATTCCTGGTGGAGGAGAATGAAGAAAGATATTGTGGAATTTGTAGCTCGGTGTCTCAATTGTCAGCAGGTGAAATATGAGCATCAGAGACCGGGTGACTTGCTTCAGAGGATGGATATTCCAGAGTGGAAGTGGGAGAGGATCACTATGGACTTTGTAGTTGGACTCCCTCGGACTTTGAAGAAGTTCGATGCTATTTGGGTGATTGTGGATAGGCTGACCAAGTCCACGCACTTCATTCCTATCTGTACTACTTATTCTTCCGAGCGGTTGGCAGAGATATATATCCGGGAGATTGTTTGGTTGCATGGTGTCCCAGTTTCCATCATTTCAGATCGGGGCACTCAGTTTACTTCCTAGTTCTGGAAGTCGGTTCAGCGAGAGTTGGGTACTCAGGTGCAGTTGCGCACAGCTTTTCACCCTCAGACGGACGGGCAGTCCGAGCGCACTATTCAGATATTGGAGCATATGCTACGCGCTTGTGTTATTGATTTTGGAGGGTCATGGGATCGGTTTCTACCGCTTGCAGAGTTTGCTTATAACAACAGCTATCCGTCGAGTATCCAGTGGCCCCATATGAGGCTTTGTACGGGAGGCGGTGTAGATCTCCAGTTGGTTGGTTCGATCCCGGTGAGGCTAGGCTATTGGGGACAGATTTGGTTCAGGATGCTTTAGATAAAGTGAAGGTGATTCAAGAGAGACTTCGTACAGCTCAGTCGAGGCAAAAGAGTTATGCTGATAGGAAGGTTAAAGATGTGTCCTTCATGGTCGGTGAGAAGGTTCTGTTGAAGGTCTCGCCCACAAAAGGTGTTATGAGATTTGGAAAGAAAGGGAAGTTGAGTCCGCGATTCATTGGGCCTTTTGAGGTACTTCGGAGGATTGGAGAGGTGGCTTATGAGCTTGCTTTGCCACCCAGCTTGTCGAGTGTGCATCCGGTTTTCCATGTTTCTATGCTCTGGAAGTATATTGAGATCCGTCCCATGTTCTGGATTTTAGCACGGTTCAGTTGGAGAGTGATTTGACTTATGATGTGGAGCCAGCAGCTATTCTGGAGCGTCAGGTTTGGAAGTTGAGATCAAAAGATATAGCTTCGGTGAAGGTGCAGTGGAGAGGTCGGCCCGTGGAGGAGGCTACCTGGGAGACCGGGCGGGAGATGCGGAGCAGATATCCTCACCTGTTTGAGGCTTCAGGTATGTTTCTTGACTCGTTCGAGGACGAACGTTTATTTAAGTTGGGGAGGATGTGACGACCCCGCCGGTCGTCTCATGAGTTACCGCTCCGTTTCCCCCATTTCTGCTTCTTATTGCTTTGTTCATCTGTGTTTTGAGGTATCGGGTTGGTTGGATTGAATCCAGACTGGTTTTGGTGAATTTGAGACACTTAGTCTCTTTTAAGAAGGCTTAAGTTGGAAAAGTCGACCGGATGTTGACTTAGATGTTAGAGGGCTCGGATGTGAGTTCCGATGGTCCGGTTAGCTTTGGGAGGTGATTTATGACTTAGGAGTGTGATCGGAATGGGTTTTGGAAGTCCGGAGTAGAATTAGGCTTGAATTGACGAAGTTGATATTTTGGCGATTTCTGATTGGTAGGCGAGATTTTGATATAGGGGTCAGAATGGAATTCCGAGAGTCGCAGTAGCTTCGTTATGTGATTTGGGATGTGTGCGCTATATTTCACGTCATTCGGACGTGTTTTGGTTGGGTTTTTGATCAAAAGCGGAATTCGGAAGTTTTTAGAAACATAGGCTTGAATCCGAGGTGTTTTGGTTGATTTAGTGTTGTTTGAAGTGTTTGGATGATTGGAACAAGTTTGAATAAGGTATTGGGATATGTTTGTGCTTTTGGTTGAGGTCCCGGGGGCATCGGGGTGATTCCGGATGGTTAACGGAGGAAATTGGATTGTGTTGCAGCTGCTGAAGTTGCTGCTTCTGATATTTTCGCACCTGCGGCTTGGGGACCGCAGGTGCGGCGTCGCATATGCGATTAATTGGACGCAGATGCGGGGTTGCGGAGAGAAGTCAGGGATCGCAGATGCGGTAGAGGAACCGCACCTGCGGAGCCGCATATGTGGTGAGTGAACCGCAGATGCGGTACCGCGGAAGCGGCTATTGTGCCGCAGATGCGAAAAGGACTGGGCAGAACATATAAGTTATTTCACTTCGCGAGTTTGAGCTATTTCACCATTGTTGCCTTTGACCTTGGAGCTTGTTGGACGATTCTGAACAGAGAAATCAAGAGACTTCATTAAGGTAATGATTTTTGGACCAAAAACACACTTCTATGGTAATATTTCATGGATTAAGACTGAAATTAAAGGAATTAAAGGACTAAAAATGGAGGATTAGGGCTTGGGTTTAAGAAGCCTTTAAATGGGGATTTAAGGGGTCATTTGGACTCCGATCTTAGTAATTTTTATATGTATGAACTCGTGGGGAGATAAGGAATCCGCTGGTGTAAAAATTTCTGAGTTTCGAGAAGTGGGCCCGGAGCTCGGGTTTTGCTAATTTCGGGATTTTTGGTATTTTTCGATTGTTTTCGCTTGGGCCTTGTTCCCTTAGCCTATTGTGATGTATTCGTTCTGATTTTGGATAGCTTGTAGATAATTTCGGAAGTGGAAATTTGGGTTCTAAGGTTCATGGGCTTGGTTGGATTGCGAAATTTCACTCATGTTGCGTTATCAGACCTGTATGGGGCAGGGTGACGTGGGATCACCTCCGGGTATGTGCATTGTAAGGTTATACAGTGATTCGTTGGCTTTTGGAACAACTCTGGGCATGTTCGAGGACGAACGTATGTTTAAGTAGGGGAGGATGTAATGACCCGACCGGTCGTTTTGAGCATTTGCGCTTCACTCGCCAGTTCTCGGGCATGAATAGCCCCGTATGATGTATTACGACTTATGTAAATCGTCGATTTTGGTTTTTAGGTTAATCGGAATAGATATGGAAGGATGATTCTCAGCTTGAAGCTTTAAATTTGAAAGTATTGATTCGGTCTTGACTTTTTATTACTCGATCTCAGATTAGGATTTTTATGATTTGGTTAGCTCTGCCGGGTGATTTTGGACTTAGGAGCGTGACCAGAATGTATTTTGGAGGTCCGTGGTAGATTTAGGTTTGAATGGAATTCCGAAAATTGGAGTAGGTCCGTTGTGTCATTTGTGAAGTGTGTGCAAAATTTCAAGTCATTCGGATGAGGTTTGATAGACTTTTTGATCGTTTGCGGATTCGGAAGTTTTGGAATCCTTAGGCTTGAATCCGAGGGTATTTTGATGATTCGATGTTGTTTTGCATGTTCTAAAGATTGGTACAAGTTTGAATAGTGGTATATGACTTATTCGTACTTTTGGTTGAGGGCCCGGGGGCCTCGGGATGATTTCGGATGGTTATCAGGAAGTTTGGAAGTTAGAGTTGCAGTTGAAGCTGTTGTGTTTCTGTCATAACCGCACCTGCAGATTGGGGACCGCAGGTGCGAGCCGCAGAAGCGGCATTTCTATCTCAGGAGCGAAGGCCAGTAATTGGGGATGCATCGCAGATGCGGAAGGTTAGTTGCACCTGCGAGCCCGCAGATGCGTAAGCTTGATTGTAGGTGAGGATGGGAGGTTTAAGTGAAATTCCACAGATGCGGACCTTTTGTCGCAGGTGCGGTATTGGACCGCAGATGCGGTACCCCTGGGTAGAACATATAAATTCTTGCCTTCGTGATTTTCAGCTCATTTCTCACCATTTTTGAGCGGCTTTGAAGCCTTTTGAGAGAGATTGAAGAGGGATTTGAAGGGAAACACTTGGAGGTAATGTTTTTGAACTCAATACTCGATTCTATGGTGATTTCTAACTAATTAGACATGAAATTAATGGGATTTAAAGCCTAAAATTTGAGAATTAGGGCTTGAAATTGGAGAGCGTAAATTGGGGATTTGAGGGGCCATTTGGGGTTCGTTTTGATTTTCTTGATAAGTATAGACTCGTGGGAGGATAAGAATTCTAGTGGTGTAATTTTTATCGAATTCCGAGACGTGGGCTCGGGGATCGGGTTTGGCCAATTTCGGGATTTTCGATGTAATTTGAATATTTTCGCGTGGGCTTTGTTCCTTTAGGCTATTTTGATGTTATGATTCTGATTTTAGATAGATTTGGGGCGAGTTGAGGCCGATTTGAGAGGCAAAGGCATCGCGGGCTAGAGTTTGGACCGGTTTGAGGTAAGTAATGATTGTAAATATTGTCCTGAGGGTAAGGAATCCCGAATTTCACATCGTTGTGCTATTTTGAGGTGACGCACACGTTAGATGACGAGCGTGGGGTCGTGCGTCGTGGGTATTGTGACTTGGTCCATCCCGTACGACTATTAAGTCGCGTATTTGATTGAAAACTGTTGATATTATTGTGTTTTGGAAAGTATTACTATGTTTGGGGCTGAATGTCGTGTTTGGGCCTTGTGGCGACTGTTTGGACCTTTAGGGGCTTTTTACTAATGTTTCCTCACTGTTTTTGATAATATTTACACTCACTCATACTATGCTTTCACTGATTTCATAACTCGGATTTTATTTACTCCTTTTAATTTTATAAATGATATTTTGAGCCGGGTACCCAGTGTGAGTGATGTGATATTGTCCGAGGGGCTGTTGTTGTTTCATGTTGTTGCTCGAGGGGCTGATTACGAGCGATTGTGAGGTAGCCCGAGGGGCTGGTTCTGTTGATATTATGTCCGAGGGGCGATTTATGGTACATGCTTTGCCCAAGGGGCCGTTTACGTTTCTATCATCTTTCTCAAAGTTATATTCGCTTGTTGAAACTATTGAAAGATAATTTAAAAGAAAGGGGTTTTACTGAAACTGAGTTGTTTTACGATATATTTGATTTTTGGACTGTTTTGGAAATGTATTGTATTTGCTGTAGCGCTACGACGTGAGATTACCTATTTTCTTGGTGCTCAGCTGCTTTTACTTTTATTACTTACTGAGTTGGCGTACTCACATTACTTCCTGTACCTTGTGTGCAGATCCAGGAGTCTCGAGATGCGATAGTGAGTGCTGATCAGTCTTCCAGCAGGTCTCCGGAGTTTGCTAGGTAGCTGCTTGGCATTCTCAGCCCAACATTTCTCCTTCTTACCTTACTTAGATTGTTTTAGTATCTTATTTTCGGACTATGTTAGCCTTTCTTATTCTTAGACGGGTGTGTACTTGCTCATGACTGGTGACACCCCGATGTCGGGCTTGTGTCGTATTTCCGCTCTGTTTATTTAGACTTATGTTATGAGTTTACTTGTTAATTAATGACTTAAAACTGGCTTTATAGAATAATGGTTTGATTTTGGAATTGTGTCGGCTGGCCTAGTTTCACGATAGGCGTCATCACGACCGGGTTGGTTTTAGGGTCGTGACAGTAACTAAATAGCATGAGGCAAGTAACAATTCTTTCATTCATAGGAAATTCTCAAATTCATTTTTCATCATTTATACATTTATCTCAAGCCAGGGAGACAAATATCAACATCTACGAATTTCAAGGCAAGCAATACAAGCATGCGCAAATCATGCCGAGGTCGTACGGTTCGATCCAATAGTATATAAACTGTGCACTGCTAGAGGGTCGAATGGCGCGAACCATAGATGCATCTATTACCCCGCTCGCGAATCATACATGCGATGCGGTCAAATATAAATAAATAATTACCCCACTCGTGAATCATACATGCGACGCAGTTACATATAGAAACACACATTCGAACAGTCATTCAAGATTTTGTCAGGGAAACAGTTATTCAAGTAGGTGTCAATTTCTCTTTTACAAGTCGGGAAACGAAGTTTAACTCTTTTAGAACATTATTTACCACTCCGATATGATTAAAGCAATTTAAACTATCAATAAGGTTACAATTATTTCAAGTAAAGCATATTTTTGGGTCCTAGACTACCCGGACATAAGCATAATAGTAGCTACGCACGGGCTCTCGTCACCTCGTGTATACGTAGCCCCCACAAATAGAAGCACATATCCAATTAGTTCATCTATGGGGACAATCCCCTCTTACAAGATTAGAAAGGAGACTCACCTTGCTCCGAAGTTCCATAACCGGCATTCCATGCCATTCCGAAGGCTCAAATTGATGCAAAATGCTCCAAAACTAGCCAATAATTGTGTAAACCCATTAATTTATGCTCAATTGCTCATAATAATCCAAATGATAACAATTTCTATCCCCGATCGAAAAGTTGACAAAATTACCCTCGGGCCCACTTGCCCGGATTTCGAAATTTGTCGAAGATAAAGTTTACCCATAACCTCACGAACTCAAATATAAAATTTACTCTCAGTTTCATGACCAAAATCGTGGTCAAAATCCAAAAATACCAATTTTCTAAGTTTTCTACCAAAACCCCAAGTTTTCACTAATTTTCCATGAATTTTTATATTAAAATATATATATATATATATATATATATATATATATATATATATATATATAATCCAATTATTTAACTTGCAATATGTGGGAATCACTTACCTTGACATGGAATGTGAAGATGGAGCTCCAAAATCGCTCATAGGTCGGCTCCCATGGAGAAAATTAGATGAAATGAGCCAAACCCATTTTTGCAAACTTATACACTGCCCAGGCGCTCCTTCTTCGCATTCACGAGCCCTCGATTGCGTTCGTGATGAACAAAATTCTCAAAAGTCATTTTCAAACTCTTCTCAAACAGCCTGTAGTATAATGGCCATAACTTCTTATACAAAACTCCAAATGACAATTGGTTTAATATTTTGAAAGGCCAAACCCATAAGCGGCCCCTTTAAGTTGGCCCAGCTTTTTATTTTGGCACCCCAACTTAGACCTGTTCCATTTTGACACTTGAACCCCTTATCCAATGTGCCATTTAAACACAAAACTCTGACCTGTCACATTGAGTGAAGTTCGTCGCCCAAGTTGCGCGTGAGACAGAAAAGACTCCCTGTCAATGCAATTACTTATTACCGTTGGAGCCCCATTTATACCCCCACTTCTTCCTTCCCTTTCTCCATTATCAGATGTAAAAAAGCCCTAACTATCTATAGATCCATCTCCATGAATATTCTAAAGGCTGCTTCTTTCTATAATTTTATACAGCTTAAGTTGAGATTAATAGAAAAGTAAACCTCCTCCTTCTTCTTCTTCTGTAATTTCTTTCGTACTTCTTCTTTTTTTGTGATTTTGAGCTTGAACTCCATAGCCATTGCAGCTATGTCGGAAAGAGCAGAAAGTTCTCATAAAGGATTGGGTATCTGTTTTTGTGGTTTTAATGCGAAATTGAGAATTTCATGGTCTCCTAGAAATCCATGTCGATAGTTTTATGGTTGTTAATTTGACAAAGTAAGTCTGCCATCTATTTGCACTTAAATCTGGTAAATTGTTGATTTCAATTTGATAAAAAAAATGTTTTATCTTGTTTTGAAGGATCGAGGTGCTTGCGAGTACTTTAGATGGTATGACGAAGATTTTCCCGATCAAGCGAAGAAGACTGTTAATGGTTTACTGAAAAGGGTCAAAGAAAATGATGCAAATTTGGCTTGGGCAAGGAAGAAGTGGATTTTTGTGTTTGTAGTTGTGTTCATCGCATGGAATTGTTTGGTTGTTCCTTCATTTTGTTGAACATGGTAGTGTGAATGTTAGTTTTTGGTTGGATTTTGTGTACTGATTATGGGAATGTTTTAAGAAGTGGATTGTGGTCAACTCATGAGTCGGAACAGACCTAAAATCCAGTCTTTTTATGCCTTTCTTGATAAGTGACTTAATAATTCAATCTTTAACATAAACCAGATCAAGAATGGAGGAGAAAACACCCTTTTTACAAATTCAAACTTGTGTATCCAAAACCAAGTAAAATCACATAACTTCATCAACATTAAATCGAGAGTAGACAGCAACGAAACAACATTTTGAAAGATGATGGACAATTCACTATATAATACCATTTCTAAGTATTACAACGGAACAGACCCTTACTTTTGTTTTTCTTTTTTGATAGGCAATAATGAAAATAACACCCTTGGCTCACTTGAAAGGAGAAAATTTGACTCTTACTGCAAACAAGCATTTAACACATTCCTATCAAGTCATGCAACTAACGAGCTTTTTTCTTGGATTCAATTTCATGGAACAAGCTCAGTAGCTTAAATAGAACAGAAACAGAACAGAGGATTCCAACAAATCTGCTTAAACATAGCAGAAACATAACAGAATTCCAATACATATCCAATACCAAAAAACATTACCAATACCAAGAAACAGAATTCCAACCTTTAAACAAGGGGCTGCTGTGTTACATATTCAATACCAAAAAATATTAAATAAAAGATTCAACAACCTTGACGTAACTAGTCCTACGACAATAACAAAAGACTTCTAAAGGTGGGATTCCTGGTTGCACTCCATTGGTTGACTTGAAGTCCTTCGATTTCTGGTTGCACTCATCCTTTGAAGCTGGGATGTTGTAACTGCTTTTTTTCCTTTCCATTTTAGGCCATTAGGCTTAAATCCAATATCAATGTTTGTTGCAGATGCATCTCTAAATGTACCACATGCTATAACTAGTTCAGATGATGCACCAGGCTGCAAAATAATAAAAGTAGTAATTGATTATAAAAGAAAGAAACAGAGGTATAAGCCTCTTTTAGAAAGGTGCACCAGCTTACATTCAATATGTTTCGTCCAGTCATTGTGTCTTGATAAATGCCAAAATCTGTTTGTCTAGGCCTTTTATACCCTACTGCCTGATGAGTTTCATGTGCTTGTTGTAAGTTTGAGACATTGCTAGTACCCCTTCCTCCAATAGCAGCAGCAACAGATCTAAAATATCCCCTTCCTAGGCCTAGACCTCTGCCTCTTCCACTTGTTGTAGACTGACTTTGAGCACTTCTTCTTACAGCTGAAGTATCTTCACAAATTGAAGATGGAATGCTAGGCATGGTTGTTGCAGTAGTAGTTGGCTGACTCCTTTGAGTTGGATTACTTGCTTGAGTTGTATCTCTCATTGAAGGCTAAAAGAATATACAATAGTTAGTGTGCATTAGAGAATGCTAAAAAGGACTCAAAATATGCCTGGCTTACCTCAGATTTGCAAGCAGATTTGTTATGACCCAACTGGTGACATTTTGAGCAAGTTATCTTCACTCCTTTCTTTGATAACTTGCCAAAATTTTTTCTTGGCTCATCCTTTGCCCTTTTCCTACACTTTTTAGGTCTCCCTGGCATCGGTTTTGGTTCAGGTGGCTCAATTGAAGGATTTTCTGATTCTGGCCACATCTTCATATTGGGCATAGGTTGTATAGAATATTGGTAAGCTTTCAAGAAGGTGGCCTTCCTGTACCAATGCTCAACCAAGTCATCTGGATTTTGTTCTATGTGATATAATGTACAGGCAACATGAGGACAAGGAATTCCTCTTAACATCCAGCTTCTACAAGTGCAAGTCTTCCATCGTAGATCAACAACATGCTTAATATCACCATCACTAATCTCAAAACCATCATCCCCATTCCAAAGCACTTTACACCTCCTAGAGGCATCTTTATTTTCTTCTAATGTCATTCTTGCTATCGGGGATATATCTGTTATCCATGTCTCAGCAAATCTCCTCATATCTACATGCCTAGTCATGATTTTGCACCTTATTTCTTCTAACATAGATATAATTAACTTATGCCTAGGTTCTAGTATCCAGGAATTAAATGTTTCACACATATTATTTTCAACAACATCACACTTAGACACATCACTGAAATAAGCCCTTACCCATACCTCTTTGTTGTAATCTAAAGCATCCTCACATATGTTTCTCTCTAGCATTGACAACCTTGCAAGCTCATCTTTAAACTGGACAACAAATGATGACTTGAAACATCTCCAGAATTGCATCCTTCTTTCTTTACCTTTCCATTTTTTAGCCCAGTTGGACCATATATGCCTGGCACACATTTTGTGCTCTGCCATGGGCAGACAGTCCTCAATTGCTGGAATCAATCCCTGCAACAAAAAATACAAGATATTGTTCCAATTTCATATATAAATACAAAATAAGTAAACAAAATTTCTATTAAGTAATCAACAAAATATACCTTTTGACTATCTGACATTACTGTTAAGTTTGTTCCATCTCCTAGCTCCAAGTCAGCAGCCAAATATTGTATAAACCAAGTCCAGGAATATTTTGTCTCTTGGTCGACAACTGCCCATGCTATTGGAAACATTTGATTGTTCCCATTTTTTCCAACAGCTACCAACAATTCACCTTTACATAACCCCTTCAAGAAGCATCCATCATGACCAATGATCCTCCTGCACCCTTCTAACCATTCCCTTTTAAGAGCATCAAAACATATATAAAAGTAGACAAATAAGTGCTTCCCTGGTATAGTCTCACTATCAGTTCTAATCCAGCAAGAACTCCCTGGATTTGTCCTCCTAATTATGTCAGCATAGTCAGCTAACCTGGAAAGTTCTAGTTTCCAGTCCCCCATGAACTCCTGCATTACAATAGACTTAGCTTTGTATGCTATAGTCCTTCAAAATACAAACCCAACTTCTTCCTAACCCATTCCTGAATCTCCCACAATTTGATGTTTGGTTGTGATACCATTCTATCCTTAAATTTATGAGCAATATATTTAGAAGTGCACAACTTATTTTTATTTTTTGTGGTACACTTATGCCATGGATGATATTTTTTTACCATAAAATCCCCAGAATCTCTGTCGGTACTTGCATATAGCTCCTATTTGCACAAACCCTTACTTTTGCACTTAGCTCTAACTCTATGTTTCTCATTTGGCTTAAGTATGAGCTGAACTTTATTTTCAACAGCATAAGATTGAACAGCCTTCCTAAACTCAAGAACACCTTCAAAGACCATACCAAGTTCAAAAATAGCCAACCAACAGTCTGGGTCATACCTGAGCTTCTTACTACTCTTTTTAGCTGGTAAGTCAACACCGGGTTCAGCTAGCACATCTAGCTCATCTTGACTATCATCACTTCCTATATCACTACTACCATAGTAATCGTCATCCCCCCACCAATTTTCCAGCATACTTGTCTCTCTTACTTGGCCTTTCAATATCATCAAAACCTATGTCTGCTCCAGCTTCCCCTAGCTCAATCTCCTCAGTTGGAGTAGGTTTCTTCTTTTTCTTCTTTAGCTTTTCTTTCTCCAAAATCTTCCTCCTTCTTTCTTTCCTTATTGCTATGAACTCCTCATCTAACTCACTATCATCTTGCTCAGGCATATCATCTAAATCACTGTCACTAGAGCACAAATCTGATAAATTCAGATCTGTATTTTCAGCAGCAGCATCTAAATCAGCCTCCACAGAAGGTTCAGCATAGTTTTCTGCATTTATACCAGCTAAATCACCATCTAAAGTTGCCCTAGACTCATTTTCAACCACTTGTGGCCCACAGATAAGAGCAGTTGGGACCACCTCCACATGAGGGTCGTCAACAATATGACAAACAAATAAGTCTAATACCCCCTCTTTACAGTGACAGCCAATATTATACAATTGTTCATCATTTTCAATTAGTACAAACTTTTCTGACCTAGGGTTAAATACATAAAAGCCCCTAACAGAAATATACCCCATACTTCTAGTATAATATTCAAGCTCAAACAAGGATAAGTGGTCCTTATCTATAGAAAACTCTTTTACCTCACTTTCATCAAGGTATTTAGCGACAGGAGCTTCGATAAAAACTCCACCTTGGTGAAAACAAAAAAGAATATATTCTGATATGTCTTCGATTTTACCTACAATGAAAAGGAAAAAAATGAAAAGAACGACAAAAGTCAGAAGATTTGAAAACAGAAAATGAAAACCCTAAATTTTCATCTGAAAATTTCGAAAACATCATTATAACAATAACACCCGAAATAAACTACAAAAGTAATATTAAAGTAGATAAATCGACACTTAAAGTAGATAAATCGACACTTACTGTGAAGGACCAACACAGTAAGAATTGATACACTGTATGAATCGATCCACTGTAAGAACGTGATGAAGTTTCGAAAGGACCAAGACTGAAATTTCGATTATCCAGCCTTCAAACAAAATGAGCAACACAAAGAATTCATGGTTTCATCTCCTGTAAGAATTCTAGGGCTTGTGATTTTGGTTAAGGGGAGAGAGAAGAACGGGAGGTATAGAGAATTAGGTAAAAAAAAATGAAAGGTTTATTTTTACTGAAATTGGGTGTGGGTTATTTTTTATCGGGTGTGGGTTTTTTATCGGGTTCGGGTTTTTTAACAGGCACGGGTTGAGATTTTTTGGGAGGGAATTACGTGGATAATAAATCCATGTGGCAGTCAATAATTGGTTAGCTTTACACGCTGGCAACGGTTATGAACACGCGCCTGAGGCATAAGCACGGGTCAGAGTTTTGTGTTTAAATGGCACATTGGATAAGGGGTTCGAGTGTCAAAATGGAACAGGTCTAAGTTGGGGTGCCAAAATGAAAAGCTGGGCCAACTTAAAGGGGCCGCTTATGGGTTTGGCCATTTTGAAAACTAGATACCAAGATCTACAACTTTTATGTTTCGGTCATCTCCCAATTCCTTCTAGATTTTGTGAAATAAGCTGCCAAAGTCAGCCCTGTGCAACATAAATTTCTTCTTCATCTTCCCGGACAGTCTGTAGTGTACCAGCCATAACTTTCGTACACAAATCCAAATGATAATTGGTTTATCTTTTGAAAACTAGACACAAAGGGCTAGAACTTTCATGTTTAGATCATCTCCAAATTCCTTATAGATTGTGAGATATGAGCCTCCGAAGTCAGACCTGCGTAATAGATATTTTCTTCTTTGCGAACGCTAGAACATCTTCGCGAACGCGAAGAACAAAATCCCTGAAGCAGAATCCTTCTTCGAGAACGCGAGACTATCCTCGCGAACGCGAAGAACAACACCAGACACCAGCATCAGCTATAGCAAAACAACCCGAAATGATCCGAAACCACCCCGAAACCCACCGAGGCCCCCGGGACCCCATTCAATCACACCAACCAGACCCATAACATAACATGGATCTGCTCGAGGCATCAGATCACATCAAACAAGTTTAATGAACTTTAGAAATTCAAACTTCTACATTCGATGCCGAAACCTATCAAATCACGTCCAATTGACCAATTTTGCACACAAGTCATATTCGACATTACAGACCTACTCCAACTTCCGGAATCGAAATCCGACCTCGATATCAAGAAATCCACTTCCGGTCAAACTTCTCAAAAACCTTCAAATTTCTAACTTTCGCCAAATGACTCCAAAATGACCTACGGACCTCCAAATCCACTTCCGATAGCGCTCCCAATATCAGAATCACCATACGGAGCTATTCCCAGTCTCAGAATCCCAAACGGACATCGATAACACTTAAATGCACTTCAACCCAAATTTATGAAATTCTTCCAAAAATGCTAGCTTCCACAATAGGTGTCGAAACGTTCCTGCGTCTTCCAAAACCTGATCCGGACATACGCCCGAGTCCGAAATCATCATACGAACCTGCTGGAACCTTCAAATCCGAATTCCGAGGTCGTTTACTCAAAAATCCAATCTTAGCCAATTCTTTCAACTTAAAGCTTCCGAAATAAGAATTCTCTTTTCAAATAAACTCCGAACTTCCCGGAATTCAATTCCGACCATGCGTATAAGTCATTATACCTGATGTGGAGCTGCTCATGACCTTAAAATACCGAACGACGTGCTAGAGCTCAAAACGACTGGTCGGATCGTTACAGGCTTGCCCCGGGATAGGACAGTATCAAAACCCTTGAAGCTCATGTGTGAGGCTTAGTAATGTGATGTTTATGGTCCCAAGCGCCTGACTGTCCGCCCTTAACACGCTTAACGCTCGGGAATCGGCCAATAGTTCCTATGCAAATTATTTGTTGAATTCACTAATTATATTGACTCTCAAAATTCTTTAACAAATGAATAATTAAACTTTTATTTATTTATAGGAATATGAAAATTGTGAATATGCTATATATTTTCTTTTATCGGACTTTCTTTTATTCTTTTTAGGTTTTTTTAAACTTTTAATGTATCTTTTTATATTTTTTAATCATAATGCTATAATATTAATTTATAAATTTTAAAAATTAAAGATCCGTAGGACTTGTATCTCTTGTTTCGAGGCTTTCGCTTGGTCCGATTTAAGTAAAATGCCCTGCCTCATCCTTTTTAAAAACATTGCTTATAAATGGTTGGTCGTACTATTGTCTTGTCCGCGCATTTGTCGGGCATGCGTCGTCGACTCACATAGAGTACACTGTTAGTGTTTGATATTCTTTGGAAGAGATTGACGTATGATTGATATTGGATTAGGGTTCTATTGTACTAAATTTCTTAATCATGGTACGGATGTTTGGTGCCTCACCATAGCCCAATCTTGTCATTGGCCTTAGTCAGAGAATTGATGATGTGGTAATTAGTGCAGGAACCCAGCTAGAGAGCATTCAACGCCCTATTTCCTAAGTCCCCTACTCCCTTTGCCTTTCTCTTTCCCTGCTCTCTTCCCCATTTACTCCAACCCCTTTTGTTTTTTTCCAAATCTTGGCCCCGTTTGGCCATGAGTTTTCCCAAAATAAATTTGGGATTTATTTTCAAAACTAATGTTTGGTCATAAATTTTGCTCATATTTTGGCCAAATTTCAAATCCCAAAATCAGCTATTGAGCTGGTTTTGGGCCAAAATCCCAAAACTTGGGAATTATATACATATTTTTCCAAAATAAAGTTGGAAAATATGTTTTGAAAACGTATGTCCAAACACATTTTCATCTTCAAACCAAACTTCACCCAAATCAGATTTTTCAAAATAAATTTGGGATTTATCGCCAAACGCTAGCTTAATTCACCTCTTCAAAATAAGATATTCTTATACACACTAAGGGCTCATTTGGTAGGAGGGATAAGGGATAATTAATCTCGAAATTAAATTAAAGAAGAGCTTATTCCATGTTTGGTTGGAATAAAATTACGGTATAATTAATCCTGGGGTTAGTTATCCCAAGATTGTAGTATTTTTTATTCTCATAAAAGGGTGGAATAACTAATCACGTGATAATTAATCTTAGAATAACTTCTTTCCAACCAAACGACCTCTAAGAGTATGAAAAAAACTACTACCAATATTGTTTAAGTTGTTATAGTAGCTAGTCGATAGTATAAAGAAGAATCATATTATAACAACAAATAATAACATATCCAGAGTGATCCCACAAGTGAGTCTGTGGAAGGTAAAGTCATGTACACAAACTTTATTCGTACCTTGTGTAAGGTAGAAAGGCTATTTCCGAAAAATTCTCAGCTCAAGAAAAATATTTTCAAAACAGATTTAAAATATACAAGAGTAAAGACACTATAATAAAAGTACAAATATTAATTTATTACAGTAGTTTGTCTCTCATTTTTCAGGTCATTATTTCATTATGATAGATAGAATTATCTTTTATGTGATATGATAAAAGTAAAATCATTCACATCGTCAGTATAGGTAGAAGGTAAACTCCTAAAAATTATATATAAGGGGAAGTGCAAAATGTGATTTTTCTCATGTTACCATATATGTGGAGAAAAAGAGCATATTCGTTAGTTATGACATTGAAGGATTCAAAATAATGTAGTTTCAAAAGACTCAAGCACGAGGTAAAGAGATATTTTGGTGATGGTGTAGGATTTGCATGGGATATTACACCTTAATTGTAAGTTCAAATCTTGGTAGGATTTGCTTAAGGTACGAGTTCCTACGTTCTAGGTTATGGTTTGCACTTTCCACATGTCATGTCTCTCTTTTTATTTATTTTTTATTTCTTTATGTCATATCTCTCTTCATGAGAAGAATATAGGAGTAATAGATAATTACTCTATTTTTAAGTTACTTATCAGACTTTAAGTTTTTTTTTTTTTTTTTAGAGAAACTCGCCGACACTATTCTTTGAGTGCTCATTGAGTAATTTGCTTACTGTGTAGCCCGCAAATCATACAATAAATGTAAATTGCACTAAGAAAGTATGGTGCAATGAGATCTAACTGAGGAGTGGGAATAGTTAGGGCAAATTCGAAATCCAAACCAAAATTTAAATTTTTTGGATTTTTGATTTGAATTTTTGAATTACGGGTTGGATTTTGGATATAATTTTAAAAATTTTAAATTTCGGATTGGATATTGGATTTGGTACTTCGGATTTTCGGATATCTAAAAATTTGAATTTCTTATACTTTATATTTAGTTCATTGATAATAGGTGAATTTGACTATAATCACACCTTAAATAATCACCTTCTTGTGTAGTTTTAATGCTAAAAGTGATGACAAAATGCTCTTATTAGTGCTTTTCAAGATTTGTAGGTAATATATGTATAAAGACGGCTAAGGAGCAGTTTTGGAGTCAAAAGTGATGAAAAAGAGGCAAACTGTGAAATTTTCTAAGTGACCCGTGCAAAAACAGGCCGAAGATTCAGAGAACTGGATCCACCGCGGTTCCACCGCGACCGCGGCAGAACCGCGGTGGGAAGCAGCTGCAGAAGTTCAAAGATTCCGCGAGGGTGTTTGGCCGCGGTTCTACCGCGACCGCGGCAGAACCGCGGCAGGCGCAGAAACTTCTGGGACCAAAGTGTCAATTACGGGATTTTTAGACCTAAACCCTATTTAAAACATTAGACTTCGCCCAAGAGAGGCAGGTATTGATTTTTTAGGTTTCTTAGCAAGGAAAAAGATTGTGAGAAAATACTCTAAACATCTTTCTTCTTTTCTTTTGATTTTATGATGAATTCAAGCTTAGTTTATTTTCCCATAGCCATGAGTAGCTAAATTTCTTGTCTAAGGCGTTGATGGAACCTATTGGGTGATGAACTTCTTGTTTATGTGAATACAAATTGCTAGTTTAATTTTTATTTGTTCAACTTCGTGTTCGTTGTAGTTAATTGACAGGATCCTCAATTAGCTGTGCCTATTTAGTGTGCATAACTTGGAAGAGAGTGCATATTTAGGGTATTGTTGAACAACACCACTCCTAGATTATTAGAGGAATCTATAATTGCGGGTTTAAAGGCGGGATTAGGAATAACGAAGCCTTGGGTGCAATCTAAATTGAATTGTGCTAAATAAAGTAAGCTAGTGTATCTCGGGAGAGTGCAATAGTAGATTACTGTGATTACTTGGGAGAGATTTGCGGTAAGATTAGCGTTCATGATTGATAGAGATGTGTGGGTAAATTTGTATGAGCATAAACAGAAGGGATTCCATCAATAGGGGAAATCATTGCCTTAGATTTTTCTCATAATTGTTTACAACCCTTATTTTTTTACTTAGTTACAGCCATTTAGTTATTTGCAAGCTAGTTATTAAAGAACACTCAACTGAGATTTGAATATTTGGGAAGCTGGTTCTGAAGACTTAGTGGGTCTGAAGATAGCGGTTGATAGGTTAACTCTCTGTGGATTCGACCCTGGGCGTAATACTCGGGTTATATTTGCAACGTCCACAGAGTCCTTTTTATAAGGCATAGTTGGGCGTGATCAAATTTTGGCGCCGTTGCCGGGAGTTAACGGAATTATCAATTGCCATTGACAGAAATACAAAGATTCTTATTGTAGTCAGTTTTCTCTCTACCAACTTTTTCATTGAAAATTTGACGGTTGTTGATCTGGGTGCACAGGTGCATGCCTAGAAATTCTACGAGGACTGGAGAACTACTTGAAGGACTCTCAGACCCCGAGAAGACATTCCGGGCATTGAATCGTGCAAACAAAAGACTTCAACAATCACAACAAACACACCAAATCGAAATTGACATGGGCGACATAAACGACCCCAACGGGAACGTCAGGAATGAGCAATTGGCACCTCCTGTGCCTGAGGGTGCACTTTATGACTGGGCACAACCCACAGCTGACAATCTGGCCACTGCCATTGTTGTGCCCGCAATACAAGCTGAATCGTTCCAGATCACAAATAACATGCTACACTTGTTGCAGAACAAGGGACTTTTTTCTGGGACACAAACAGAAGATCCTCAGCAGCATTTGAAGAACTTTCTGTCTATATGCAAAACTCAAAGGCAACCCAACGTGAC